>NC_142933.1:118417463-118532463 GCF_046866305.1 Octopus bimaculoides | reverse complement strand
TCCGTTAACTCGGCCTTGTTGAAGTTACACACCTTTGTATTTCTGAATTTTGGTTTTGTAATAATCTAACAAGTGACTAAATGTCTACAATGTCTTTTGTATAATGTACTTGCTTCAGTTTCAGAACTTTTGGTTGGAATTAACAAATACCATGTGATTCTCAGATATAGCGCCGATAGAAGCAGACAAGTTAGTAGTGATTCGCAGACTTTTTACAATAACTTTCTGGCTGTTTTTCTCTTTCTAGCCGTCTCTCTTCTGCTTTCTCTCTCTCTCTCTCTCTCTCTCTCTCTCTCTCTCTCTCTCTCTCTCTCTCTCTCTCTCTCTCTCTCTCTCTGATCGTCTCTCTTCCTCTCCTTTTTCTATTTGCTGCAGTATGAGGTTGCTGATCGCATAGAAGCCTCACAAATTTTATTTAAAAAAAAAACAAAAAAAGAGGAAAAGCACAAGCTTATTCTTGGATTAATAATCATAGCAGCAGCAGTAGCAACAACAACAGTAGTAGTAGTAGTAATAGTAGCAGTAGTAGTAGTAGTAGTAGTAGTAGTAGTAGTAGTAGTAGTAGTAGTGGTGGTGGTGGTAGTGGTAGTAGTGGTGGTGGAGGGGGTAGCGACCGCGCTAGTAGTAGTAGTAGTAGTAGTAACAACAGCAGCAACAGCTGGAGCCATATTAGAAACATAAACATCAGAATCGACAGCAACCATGATGTATCTTATTCCTCAAGGCGTTTTATCTCTTTCGTACGCGCCTCTGTTTCATTAACGTTTCTATTTTAAAGTAGTTTTCAAACACACACACACACACACACACACACACAGAGCACTGATTATAATTGGGAATGGTGATATCTCAAAGGTTAAATTGCAATCTTTATCGACTCATTGTTAGAAGTGGCTTAAAGGTTCCGCTTTCGTAAGTCGCTACACAAATATATTCCTGCTTTCAATTTGCATGCCAACCTGTACCATCAAAAGAATAAGAACGGGTGACTTAGGTTATCAACCTTAACCGGATGTTTTAAGTTGACATTCAGCTTATGCTTCATAGAAAGGAATATGAAAAGTGTTCCATTTACGAAAGGAAAGCAGAACCTCCAGACTGAATGAAGAAGACGAAGAAGACCTCTATTGTTTAATCAGGAGAAAGAAGAATGCGCCCATAACTTTCCCAGGTTATTGAGATTGATGTGGTTGATCTTCAGTTTGAAATTCTCTAACTTAATGTCTCCTGGAAAACGCGGATGCTCCGAAAGGGAAGGATTACGCGAAATGGTTTGCGAAGGACTTTTAGACATTTTTATTTATTGTTATATTGCAATTGAACAATAGTGTGGGACGGTTCAGAATTCCAACAGACCAATCTGATTTAAGCTTTTGTTTGTTTGTTTTCGAAATTCCTTGTTAATATAATTGCACACTAATTGATTGTGTATCTTCAGAGAGATTTTAAATGTTGGTCTCAAATTTTAGCACAAAGTCAGTAATATCTGGAAGGGGGTAAGTCGATTACATCGACCCCAGTGTTCAACTGGTACTTATTTTATCGACCCTGAAAGGTTGAAAGGCAAAGTCGACTTCAGCGAAATTTGAACTCAGAACGTAAGGACGGACGAAATGCCGCTAAGCATTTTGCCCGGCGCTGTAACGATTCTGCCAGCTCGCCGCTTTGAGAGAGAGATTTTAAATATTGAGCATAGATACATGAAAGAGTCATCCATTATGCAAATGTGTTGCTTTAATCTTAAAGATTTTAACTAAAACAAGAGCGTTCAGAGAGCACAAACCTCCGCCGAGGCAACACCAGCGTCTTCTCGCCGATTAACCGGAGATGATTTTTTAGAGTGAGAATATCTGAAATAAACTCCACTGATCTCACAAACGAGAATACTAAAAAGGAACCCGACCACTCTCAAAAATTAAGTATATAAAAAAAAGGAAAAATAATCCAGAATCCTTGACCGGTACCGGATCGATCCCAAAATCTAATCAGTTCTTGTCCGTCACGAGGCCAAATATCCCTGAAAGTTTCATCCGAATCTATCCAGCAGTTCTTGAGATATCTTGTCCACGGACAAACAAACAAACACGACTGAAAACAATACCTCCGCTTTCGTTAAAGTGGAGGTAATAAGCTTTTCTTCCATCACAAACTAATAACGTCTGCTTTGATCGTGTCACGATTTTTTCCTATCTCCAGTTACGACAGAAATTTCAATTAATTAAGACGTTTCTGGTTACAATATTCACTGTTTCCTCTCTTGACTTATTTATTCATCCAAATTCATATCATCGGTGCATTTCAGTTATTTCCTTTAGCTCATGTTATTATTTTAATTATTCATGTGGTATTGGCCAAAATAATCTTTGATAACTTATCAAGCAGCTTTAAGTAGACTGTACTATTATCTTGGTGAAGGCTCATAGGCCGAGATATGGCCATTGTTTACCCTTGACTGCAAAATCACACTATGCATGTATCTTTTATCTTTAATCTTTTGTTTGTTCTAGTCATTGGACTGCGACCATACTGGAGCATTGGTTTCAAGACTTTAGTCGAAGAAATCGACCCCAGTACTTATTTTTAAGTCTGGCACTTATTCTAACGGTCTCTTCCACCGAACCGCTAAGTTGCGATTGTCGAGCAATGGGAACGCAAACACAAGCACAACGCAACACACACACACACACACACACACACACACACACACACACACACACACACACACATACACACACACATACATACATAAATACATACATACATACATACATACATACGTACATACATATGTTTCTGTCTCCCAAATTCACTCGTATGGCAGTGGTTAATCCGAGGGTATTGTAGAAGACACTGGCCCAAAGTGTCGTGCACTGGGCCTGAACTGTGAGATATTAATTCCTAATTCATTGAAATTACCCCCCCCCCCTTTAGGAAGCGTCGTTAATAATTGTCACTAAGTTTTATATTTTCTTTCTCCAACGAAGACAGAAATTTCATTGAATTAAGCTTTTTGTGAGCGGCAATCAGTTCTACACTCTTTAGTTTATTCACATTTCGACTCCTTTAGACCAATATATTCATATTAATGACAATAAAAGATATTTAATTGGTGAAAATTTTCTATAAGCTTTTATAATATTCAGTTATGGTAAGGCGGCGAGCTGGCAGAGTGGTTAGCACGCCGGGCGAAATGCTTAGCGGTATTTCGTCTGTCTTTACGCCGAGGTCGACTTTGCCTTTCATCCTTTCGAGGTCGATAAATTACGTACCAGTTGCGTACTGGGATCGATCTAATCGATTAGCCCCTCCCCCAAAATTTCGGACCTTTTTCCTAGAGTAGAAAAGAATATTCAGTTATAGTTGCAGGCGTGGCTGTGTGGTTGAGAAGCTTGCTTCCCAACCATGAGGTCTTGGGTTCAGTTCCACGGCGTGTCACCTTGGGTAAGGGTTCTTCTGCTAAAGCTCCGGGCCGACCAAAGTCGCGTGAGAGGATTTGGTAGACGTAAAGTGAAAGAAGTCCGTCGTCTACATACATACGTGTGTGTGTGTGCACGTGTACGTATCCGTGTTTGTGCTTGTCGACTACCACTGCTTGATAACCGGTGTTGGTTTGTTTATGTTTGCGTAACTTAGCGGTGCGGGAAAAGAAATCGATATAATAAGTACCAGACTTAAATTAAGTCCTGGGGGAAAGGCGATTTGTTCGACTGAACCCATCAGATGTAGTGTCCCAGAGTGGTCGCGGTCCAATGACTGCAACAAGTAAAAGAAACTGAAAGGTATTATTTTTATTTACCTTCTCATTTTGTCCTTTCCTAACTTATAAACTTTGCTTCTCTCGTTTATGTCACAGTAAATCAGTATAAATATATATTCACAGGTTTTAAGTCGTTGTAGCCGGCTTAATACATGGTCGGGATTATTTTCACGTGAATTTCTTATGCAACGAATATAACCGATTGTAATCACTTTTATTTGGCGAATAATTATTGTAATTTGTTCATTTCTAAGTTATTTCAGGCATATTAAGGTTCAGTATAAGAATAAAGAATGGTTTTGTTGAATTTATTATACTGCTGCAACTGAATAAACACTATGTCACTCATCAATTTAATCTTTTGATCAGTTGAAGAATTATATCGTTATCTTGCTGGCATAACAGTTGATTGATTGATCGTTGCCATAACAACGAGCAAATTCATAATGGCTCTATTTAATTTTATTTTATTTAGCTAATAAAACTATTGCTAGCAAATATCTAATTTCCTGTACTCCATGCGATTGTTGTCGTTTCGCCCCAGGACAGCTCTGATTGAGAAGACTTAAGATCAAAAGCTTCTCAGTCGTAACCGCCCGTATTTTCCCAGACAAAATGTAGCGAAGTAACACATTATCAAATATAATTTTAGATACCATCTTTTTCTAAGACAACAGAATGTCATATAAGAGAAGTTTGGCTGCTATTTTTGTTGGGTTGAAGAGACTTCCATTAGCGTCGATATAGCAGATTTTAACCGCATGGCAGATGGCAATCTGAGCATAAAGGGAAATTAGGACAGCTGTCCGAAGAACTAAATACGGGGAAACTTAGTCGCAACGGACTAAAGCGTATACCCACTAATGAATAAAAATATTGGTTTCAAATTTTAACACAAGGTCAGCACTTACTGGTACTTATTTTATCGATCCCGAAAAGCTGAAAGGTAAAGCCGAGCTTGGCGGAATTCAAACTCAGAACATAGAAACGGACGAAATGCCGCTAAACATTTTGTCCGGCGTGGAAACAATTCTGCCAACTCGCCGCTTTACTAAATTAAAAATATTGGTTTCAAATTTTTGTTCAAGGCCACCAAGTTCAAGGGAGGATTAAAGTCGATTACATCGGCCCCAGTGTTCAACTGGTACTTATTTTATCGATCCCGATAAGATGAAAGACAAAGTCGACCTCGGCGGAAATTTGAACTTAGAACTACCGCTAGGCATATTTTGCTTGGCGTGCTAACGACGTTTCCAGCTCGCTGCCTTACTAAATAAAAGTATTAAACTCTGTATTTTTGCTTTGAGTTCTCTCTTGTTTAAAAGTGTTCACCGACGCAGGCAATACTCAGGGCACTCATCTGCAACTGTTGAAATCAATCCAACTGTCCACCAACGGTTAGTTAGATAATTTCAATTTAATTTAGTTAATTTCAATGCTATTCCATAATTATTACTGTCTACAATTTCACGGGTTTCGACTCTGATGCTTATTCTAAAGAATGCTTTTAATTTATCATAGTAGTAGTCGTAGTGTATGTGACAGAGTTTCATTGCAGAGCCAAAGAAGTGATAGCCTGGAACAGTTTGGAAATCATTGCTTGAATATCTTGTTTAGTATTCTTCCGTTAATTAAAACCTTAGTATATTTTTATTAATTTAATTTAATTAAACCAACAAAGACACCTCTTTTAGCAGCACTTCGGCCAATAAATGCAATCGCTAATGTCACGTATTTTCTATAGAACAACAATCTAAATGCAGATAAACAAAAATATATATAAAGTCGCCATTTTTTTTTTATTACACTAATTCCATTAAATCCATCAGTCAGTAAACCATACAAATCTTGCATCTTTTTACTAGATCACGCTTAAGGGCCCCAATAGTAAACGTGATACTACTTTTAAATAATCATATAGTATCATCAACTTGGCGTACAACCGAGCTTTTCTAATGATGAGGTTGTTTGGTCATATGACGTTCGTGCTATTCCCGAAGGCATCAGCGAGTAAGTGGAATATAATAGATTTAACTGAAAAATAAAACTGTATTTTAGAATTGGCTTGTAGGAATTTATCTCTTACTCTCCCTTATTTCCAACGTATGTGTGTAAATGACTTCCCCAGCCTTCCACTATGACAATCCACGCATCTTGATATTTTGGTGGTTTCTGCTTTTATTTCTCCTCTTTTTTATGTTTAGTATTTTATTCCTCATGTTTAGCATGCTATCAATCAACCGCCCCCTACAACAACAATAATCTTAATATATAAGAGTGAATGCATGAGCTCTCCAATTTTCTAGGCCACAGTTTTGCAAGTAGTTAGCTGAAATGTTGCAAGGGCTACATCTTTTCAATATAGTCAAATGCTTTGAGGTTTTTCAGAAATGTGTTCTTTTTTATGGCCAGACACAAAAATGAAGACTGACCTGACGATATTGTGCACTATACTCTGTAATATTGCAATAGACAATGGAAAAAGTAGCTAATAAGAAAAATATAATTCGTTTAGAGTTATTATGTAAATTAGTAGTGTGTTTTTGGAGATAACTCATTGGTTTCCTTGAAAATGAAATTAAAGAATTTAAGAATAAAATTGCATTTTAGGTTCTATAGTTGGTTATTTATATCTCTTTGTGTACTTTTATGAAGCTCAGCCTTACCCATTTTTAAACAAAAATTGTTCGGGTGTAGCAATGCTTTATGAATGAATAAATACTCTCGAACCAATTGTAGATTGTCAGTAACTTTTTTAATGAATTTATTCAAAATATGCTGAATCTATGTGAGTATTATTTTAGCTATTAATAAACCAGTTGGTTGCTGCAAATGAATGATAAAAAGAAAGACATATTGGCACTCGTTATCGTTTGATAAAATGAAGAATTGCTATTAATTTCTAGAAATCTCAAAGAATATTACAATATTTTTCTTGGACACTTCCAGATTCATGGACAATATTATATTATCTCTATGGATAGCTGTTATTCTTATCACTGTTGCAGGCATATTTAATGTGTATATTAAATAACTCAAAATCAAATAAAAGGAAAATAGGAATGTGGTTGTGAGAATTAACACCAATATTCCTAGTCTTGCATTCTCAGAAGATTGGCCTTCTGGAACCTTCTCCTGCTCGTGTCTTTCTTGCAGTTGTTGATCTGCAGCTTCACCGTTCTGATACCAACCAGCCTGAGACCGCCTTTGGCTCTAAGAGTCAGACTTCCTGTTTTAAAATGACTGACATTAAAATTGTTCATCAAAAATTTATGTTGATTTAAGTTGCAAACATCGGCTTAATATTTATTTTATTATTTCACCTGTTTCGGTCATTAGACTACGGCCATGCTGGGATATTGCCTTGAAGGGTCTAGCCGAACAAACCAATCCCAGTACTTGTTTTTCATCCTAGTAATTAGTCTATCGGTCTCTTTTAGCGGAACCGCTAGGTTACAGAAACGTAAACAAACCAACACCGGTTGCCAAGCGGTGGCGGTTAACAGACACAAACACAAACACGCACACAGTTATATACACGGATGCATATATATATATATATATATATATATATATATATATATATATATATATATATATATATATATATATATATATATATATATCGTTGCTATTATGCAAAAGTGTCCTAAGTCCCAGTCCAAAATGTTACTTTTTGAAGATGACCAAGGATCTGGAGATCCTGAAACTATTATCACCGAGGAAAACATTGACCGTATTCGCCACACGGTGAGGATGACAGGTGATTGATTATAAATCAAATAGCTAATGCTATTAGCATATCCCTTGAGATCGTTGAGGCTATGATAGTAGAAGACATTTACCAAAGGTGCCATGCAGTGGGACTGAACTCAGAACCATCTGGTTGAGAAGCAAAAACTTTGTTGCATTTCAATAGAAATTTGTTAACAAAAGAGTTAAATGGAACATTGACGACATTAAGCCCACCTCTTTCGGAGAACTTGCAAAGGTCATGTGCACCGCTCCTTCCTCTAGAACAAAAACAAAAACAAAAAATACTAAAAGGGCCCATACAAATGGACCAAGGGTTTTAATGTTACTGACCCATCTGCTCCTAAGAGTTTACAGTACAGCACTATTTTGTAATATTTCTGGTTTTGCAATATAAGGATAATATTATTCGAACTGCTTTTAACTGCAATATCAAAAACACGTTGTATCTCTAAGCAGCTCTCCACAACAGATTGCTCGGATGTTACATGTTTCATAAGAAGAAATACCATTATAAAGCTGATCTAAGTGTCTTCCTTCTACTCGTGCTTATCTTAGGTTGTTTTCTTTTTTCAATGCTCCAGCTGATCTTGTTAGAGAAAGTGTTGGACTAATGGTTAAAATATGAGTGCAGACATGGCTGTGTGGATAAGAAATTCGCATCACAACCGTATGCTTCTAGGTTCTATCCAACTGTATGGCAGCTTGTGCAAATACCTTCAACCATAGGTTCGAGTTGGCTAATACTGTGTGTGTGAATGGAAGTTGGGAAATGGACACTGTACTGAAGTCTGTCACACTCAGATGCATTTACAAACATACATACATACATACAGCCACGAATGCACGCACACACAGCACGTACGCACAGTACGCACGCACGCACACGCGCGCACACATACATACATGCATACATTATATATATGTAAGGCGGCCATCTGGCAGAATCGTTAGCACATCGGGCAAAATGCTTAGCGGCATTTCGTCTGTCTGTGCGTGATCGACTAGTTCCTTCCCCCAAATTTCAGGCCTTGTGACTTAAGTAGAAATAATTATATATGTATGCCTGTTTGTGTTTGTACATTTATTTATTTGTATCTATAGATATTTTCGCTTATGAATATCGACGAAAGATATAAACATCAAAAGGTAAAAAAAAAGCACTGTTTCAGCAACGAAATCTTTTGAAATATTTGTTCTGCATCGAATTATAGACATCTCCTTGTCATTGTCGTCGACAGAGATGTACCTAACCAGAGATTGCCCCATGGGAAAGCTTTAACCAATGTCACGCTATTGTTCACCGTTTCTAATATAATATAAATAGCCTGGGATGTTTGTGTCGGACACCGCACTGTGTATGTAGCTAATATAGCTAACTACTTCTTTGTTGCTATCTCAAGAGAATCCATCACAGATTCAAGCTCCTGTAGGAAAACAGTAATATAATTAATGGAAACAGTAATACAAATGATGATTTATTACATTGACTGTATTATTAATGAACGTTTCATTAACTTACAAAGCTGAGTTAAAATCCTCTTGCGGATCTGCCTCATTATCGAAGTCCTCTCTGTGCAGCTCTTTCCTTAAACAATTCTCACACCTTCACTGCTCAATCAGGGAGTCATGGTCAACATACAGCTGAAAGACATTAAAGGCTGGTCGGCAAGCATTGCTGCAATAACATGCCATTTCCTCCTCGAATGTCCGTATCGAATCAAAAAGCTATTTTTATGTTGGAAGTTAACTGCCATCTGACATGACCACATTTCAGAATACATAAATAAATAAATAAATAAATAAGTAAACTAACAAATAAAAAAAATATGTGTAGAGTGGCGAGCAGTCGGAAAAAATGTTCCTGGGTATTTATATAATGAGTTCAAATTCCGCCGAAGCCGACACTGCCTTTCATCATTCTTAAAATAAGTACCAGTTAAGTGCTGGGAATCAACACAAATGACTATCCCCAGGGAAATGTTGCTGCTATTTCTATCAAGGCTCTCTCCTTGGTTCAGATTTTCTCATAGCTGTTCTTGTTTAGCGTTAATGGAGCTACCATATGTTGAAAACCATTCCAACTACGACCATCTCACCTTTTTTCCTTTGCGCAAGGAACCCAAAACTTTACTATCCTATTTCTAAGAGAAACAAATGTTAGAGCAAGGTCTGTCACCTGTCGATTATATAGACCAGTGCTTATTTTATCTACACCGGACGTATCAAATGCAGAAAGCTCCCAAGGGAAGATTTGAACCCTGAACTTAAAGTACATATATGTGTGTGTGTGTAATATATATACATGCGTGTGCGTGTGTGTGTGCGTAGACACACAGACACACGCAGACACACAACGTGCTTCCACGCAGTTTCCGTCTATAAATTCATTTACAAGGCATTGTGTCGGTCCGTCCAGAGCTATAGTAGAAGACACTTGCCCAAGATATTGCGCAGTGGGACTTAACCCGAAACCACGTGACTGCAAAGCGAGTTTCTTAAACACACGGTTATACCTGCGTCTTAAGTTGCCTGCAGTTAATTGATTTAACTCCGGCATTAAAGCCAATTCTCATTCTAACTTTTCTCTGTCCGCGTTAACCCTTTCAACCCACGAGTTCACTGTAGCAGGTGTGGTTTCGTTTGACTATATTCTTGGAAGGAGCAAAAGTGGGTGGCCACATGGTTTTGTGTTTACGGTTTAAAATAATGTTCCTGCCAATTAACAAACTATAGACACAGAATCGTATGGCTGTCCGCTTTTATATCTTCCAGGAGTATAGCTATACGAAATCACGGCTACAAAAGTGTACATGCGAGTTCAAAGGGTTAGGTGTTTTAATAGACGACTCTGCTACATCGCCACAAAAATGATATTGGTAAGATATTTTTTAGCTGAAAAGAACTTGAAGCAAATAAAATATTGTACAGCAGAATGTGAAATTATTGAATAATCAATAGTTTATTGTCTTATCTCCTAATCGATGCAGTAACTAATCAATATAGTGTCTCGCAAACAATGAAAGAAATATAACCTCTCCTGAACGACAAATCGCAATTTTATAACTTTCTGCAAAAAAACTATTACTCGGAACGTGTTGTAAGTAAAAAAGTTGATATTTTTAGAGCTAACGGAATTAACTATATCGTTAGTAACTATGTGTGGAGAAAAGCAGATAATCCATATTGGTTTATCTACAGGTAACATAAGTACAGACGACAATCGCAAACGAGTATGACTTTTTAACATGTACCATGTTTTTGCTAGTTGTTTTAAGTCCCTGGGTAGTCAAGAGAAGACATAGATACTGTCTAGGTCCCTTTTCCCTTGACCCATCGGAACATCCATGATGTGACACCTGGAAAAGGAGAGAGCGGCACTAACGTGGTGACCTCAGCCGGATTTGTACTCAGAGTGCAAAGGGCCAGAACAAATATCGCAATGCATTCTAACCAACACTCCAATGACTGCCATCGGCGAGGTTTTCTAGATATAAGCAATCTATCTATCTATCTATCTATCTATCTATCTATCTATCTATCTATCTGTGTGCGTGCGTTTGTTATATAAAAGACACCAACCGTGCTTTGGTTCGACCTTTTATATTAACGATTTTTCATATTTCCTTATTAGTCTTTTATGGTTTTGTTTGGCTCAATAACATTCCTAAATAATTAATCTGATGTTTCGAGACTTTCACCATCTCATAGTCACGTTTGTCATATAAGGTGCGTGAAGGAAAAGCTGTTCACTATTTATGCATACACGCTCACACACACACACACACACACACACACACACACACACACACACACACACACACACAGATATGTATATGTATACAAACATACGTACGTACCTACCTACCTACATGCATACATACATACACTCACATGCAAACATACATACATACATACATACATACATACATACATACATACATACATACATACAAACACACATCTTCTGCTTGTTTCAGTCATTATTCTGCAGCCATCTTGGGGCACTGGCTCGAAGAATTTTTAGTCGAATGAATCGACCCCAGTATTTGTTTTTTAAAAGTCTAGTACTTCTTCTATCGGTCTCTTTTGCCGAACTGCTGTTACGGGGTCGTAAACACCAATACTGGCGGTCAAACGGTGGGTGGGGTGGGGGACAAACACAGACACAAAGATATATACATACGGCGGGCTTCTTTCAGTTTCCGTCTCCCAAATCTACTCACAAGGCTTTGGTCGGCCCAAGGCTATTACATTCGTCCAAGGAAACTGAACCCGAAACCATGTGGTTGGGAAGCAAGCTACTTACCACTGCCACGCCTACGTTGTATATATATATCTAATATAATAAATGCGAAAACAAATTTCTGAGTGTCAGTGTGTCACACTTTTTCACCTTTACTCCTCGAGGCCGTAGCCCAACATATCATACCATTTTGGAATCAGGAAGACTCTGTGAGTAAATTAAAAACATTCCGGGCCGAATCCAGACCTGCAATCCTGAAATTTTGGATTCCCAAGTTTTCAATACTGCGATTGTTTTCGGCGATTTTTTTTTTACATGATTTTTTTTTCGTTTTTTTTTTTTGCGACGAATCTGATCATCATTGGAATATGACTCTGGAGGAAGCAATTGCAACAAATTCTCCAAAACAAGCCAGAGATCTCTTTGCAGATCTTCCCATTCAGAGTTAGTTGCTTTAAAAGCTACATACTACCTTAAAAGCCGCCCAATAAGACGGCTTTTAAGCTAATATATATATATATATATATATATATATATATATATATTTATATATATATATATATATATATATATATATATATATATATATATATATATATATATACATATATATATATATATCTTAATTGCTTTAGATCTCGCAAATAGGCTTAGACACTTCTCCGCACTACGATCCTCAGTGAGGAGCATATACAGAATAACTGGCAAAATGAATCTGTGGATCACGCCTCTTCATTCGGGTGACTGCCTGCATGCTATAGAACTGCTGGGTCAGAGTTGACCTGGGGCTACACAAGAGCAAGAATAACTAATTAAGGGGAAGCATGGAAGAAATTTCAGAAAGCAGCAAATTTGAGAAGAAATGTTTGTTTTTTTTCCAGTGGGAATAATTGATGGTGGTGGCGGTGATGGGATATTTAGTTCGGATCGGATTCTGGAGGAGGGAAAAGTGGTTGTGTGTTTGTACTGCTGATAGGAGACTAATTGTCATGCTCTTGTTGATGGCTGTCTTATTTAAGCAGTACAAGTCTGGTATTGAAGTGTCCATGTTGCATGTGAATGACACGTGCACGGAAGGTTAAGGCAGCGTGAAGCCTTGTATCATTTGCATAGGAATGTGTGTGTGTGTGTGTGTGTGTGTGTGTGTGTGTGTGTGTGTGTGTGTGTGTGTGTGTGTGTGTGTGTGTGTGTGTGCGCGTGTGTGTGCCATGAAGTAACTGCATGACAGAATTTCTAATAATTGAAACCTGAATGGCGTAACAAGTATGTAAATCTGAACTTAATGGAAACAAATTGATTCCACCAATTTTGAATAGAACTTCGAACATTTTCCACGCACAGTGACTAATAACTAAATGTTAATAATTAACGCTGCTATTTTTAATATGGAACTTGTTGAATGAAGATTGCTTGCAAATGTACGAAGTCAGCATTGTCTACGTATAGCGAGTTCAAATCGAACATGTTCAGCTAGAATAAGTCCAATTATTAGCATTCCGTTATTTTTAAACTTATTTTTTTCCAGACGTATATTGCTTGTCAATGAATAAATTTCTTGTTGTTTTCTCAAGTTAGACAGGAAACTTAATGTTTTTTAGAGGAAGAAGAATAAAATTACGATGTTCATGCTTTTCCCTATGCATAAGTGGTTCGTGGCAGAATCGTTAAAACAGCGGGTATTTATTCCACCTCTCTACATTTTGAGTTCAAAACCCGTTGAGGACAACTTTATCTTTAATATTTCAAGAGACGATGAAATTACCATTCAAATACTGAGGACTACATAATTGCCTGTTTTCTTCTTTCAGAATTTGAAACCTCGTGTACATGTCAAAAAAACATTAATGTCATTCTATTCACGTCTTAAATGCTTTATAGAAATTAATGATGTTTTATAAGTATCTAAGGTACTTTATAGGAATCTAAGATGCTTAATAGAAATTTATGATTCTTTTTAGGAACATAAGATGCTTTATAGGACTCAAAGATGCTTTATAGGAATCAGTCCCAGTTCTAGTGTGTCATTCTATTGACCCCCTGGAAGATAAAAGCAAAACTATTAAAGCTTTGACAAGATTTGGACTCAAGCAACAATTTATTTACCTTACGTCACTAATGCTCTTGAGAATGTCCCACCATCTCCTTTTCCCGCCACTAAAAGTACAAATATGTATAATAGTATGTTTTTATACCGTTGAACTGTTTTAACCGTTCATCCACGTAGATCATAACGAGATTCCTCAGATTTTGCTGTTTAAGTATGAGACCTCGAGTGTTTATTACAAATCGAAACATTAAAAACCAAAATTTCTAAATTTATGGTCAAGTGCGAGGCAAGTTCTTGTAGAAAATGTGTTATTGATTCAGTCGATCATAGTATGTTATTGGTATTTTATTTATTGATTCCAGAGGAATAAGCAATAACATCGATCCCGTATGGGGTTTGGACTTAGAATCTAGAAGGATCATCATCATCATCATCATCACCATCATCATCACCATCATCACCATCATCACCATCATCATCACCATCATCACCATCATCATCATCATCATCATTATCATCATCGTTTAGATCCGTTTTTCCAAGCTGACTGAATAGGTTCGCTGCACAGCAAATTGCTGCCAATCTTGGTCTTTTGTCATCACATTTCTGAAGCACGATTTCATGATAATTAATCTTACCACTTGTTTTTGAACTTTTCTTAGTCTTCTTCTTCTTTTTCTATGGCCACTCCACCTCACATATTTTTCACTTAGCTCGTCGATCCACATCACGAGCTCTTATCACTGTAGTTACCTATTCTTTACAATTCGACTATTGCTTCTAATGTTGTCGGCTGAAAAGCCGTACATGTCTGTTCAAAGCCGAATAGCTCGCGCCCGTCTCGATCCGTCAGTGACCTGATCGTGGTTTTGTTTCCATATCGCGACTCCTCCGTTCGGCCCACCGGACAGCTTTAGGTCTTTCATGTTTGAGCGCACAGGCCTTAGCTGACTACGCAACATTCGTGTTTCGCTTCGAAGAAATAGTCAAGGGCCATTCTCACCACTAATACATCTGTCACGAAGCCCTTTCTAATCGCCTCTTCTAATTTGCTAGCTAGTTCACCCTCTAATTTATTCCTTTTTCTTGCTAACACTTTGTTAAACGTTATTGATTCTGCTCTAATCGCCCTCTTCAGGGTGACCCACCACCGGTTGCTGACGATTGCCCTCGTCAACTGCCGCTTAACTAGTTCACTAATCCGGTCCTGTAGTCTGTGTGTATTGGAAAGGACGCGTTTAACTTCTAGTAACGGGTCCCTATCTACAAGTCCTATCTAATTCGACTGTGCAGATCACAAACTTGTGGTCTATGTAGCTGTCCAATTTAAACTGTAGACAACCTACGTCATCCCTATCCAATGACCTAACAAATACTCTATCTAGATACGATCTGGATGACCCATTGTGGCTGCTCCATAACCACACTGGCACATCAAGGAAATCCAGTCGATACCTATCAGACAATTGGAAGTTTCTGAGTAGGCTTTCAAGGAATTTGCACCCACTCCTTCCGTATGTCTAAAATCTCATTCCAATCCCCCTACTAGTAGTAAACTGCGAGACGTTCCCAGGAATGTTTCTAGACACCTGAAGAATTCTGGCCTTCAAGCCTCTGTCGGGGCATATACGACCACCAGTCTAAGGGCCCACCTTTGCTATCATTCACATCTAGGACCACATACTTGCCGCTTGGGTCCAAGAAGATTGCCTTTACTTCGAGATCTAAGGATTTTCGGAATAGCACTGCTACTCCGCCGCAAAGATCCTATGGGACTTTATGATTCAGTGCGATCATTAGATAGAGAATAGGAAGCCAGAGATAGTCTTAACTGAGAAAGAAAACAAACTATACTGGATCATAGATATAGCATGCTCGGCTGACAACAAGGTATGCGATAAGGAAGAAAGAAAAGTCGATAGATATGACAGGTTAGCTTGGGAAGTTAAGCAGTTGTGGTCGATGAAAAAGGTAGCAGTAGTACCAATAATTGTCGGAGGCCTGGGAACAGTGAGCAAAAACTCTCGAGAAGTACGTGGAACAAATAGGGGCTGCAATAAGAGTGGAGCACTTGCAGAAAACAACACTGCTTGGAACCTCTCTAATACTCCGGAAGGTGCTCGAAAAATAAGAGGTGTTACCTTAGTTCACTGGTTGTGAACAGCTGACACTGTAGTACGTCTCCAGCGTTAGAAGCTGTGCAAAGGTAATAATAATAATAATAATAATAATAATAATAATAATAATAATAATAATAATAATAATAATAATCAGTAACAAAGACTATTCTTGGTAATACTTTGTCGCCATAGAAACAGAAATGTATTTGATTCGTGTCAAACTGATTATTGAACTGATGGAATTCGATGGGTTGTCAGTTCTTTTGTGAATAGTTCAATGAATGGTTTCGTGCGCTTTACTGTTTAGATGGCATATTTCGTTTTTACCTGTACATTGATAAACTCTTTAATCGGAGAGAAGTTCGATTAACAATAGCTGCCAGCTCTTTTATAACTGCGATGATAACATTTGCATACAATCAATAGCTTCATTGATAATTTGCTGTTGTTGCTGTTAGTGTTGTTGCTTTTGTTGCCTGTCTGTGAGTGCATGTGTATGTGTATGTGTGTGTTCGCGCGTGCGCGTATGTGTTTGTGTGTGTGTGTGTGTGTGTGTGTGTATCCTGGGGTTTGTTTTAGTTTGCAAAGACAATCTTTGATATGAGAAAAGCTGTTGCTGTTCCACTGATGATAATCTTCGATGATCTTAACACAAACCTGGACTAAGAAGTATTTATGAAAGATAACAACGTCGTATACACCTCGGTTGATATTCTGTCCGTGGGATTAAGATTCAGGCAGAATACGATGGAGAAACTGTACCTAAAAATAATATTTTGACAATCTTTCGAACTAGGTACATAAAATGGATGAGCACAAAGGGAAAGAATGTGAGTAAAAGAAAAGTATTATCGTTCATAATCGGCAATGTAATTAGAGGGGAATATACCTGATTTAACTGTATCTGTATTTAAATTTTTGAAGGAAAATTACTAGACTGGATGTTAATGAGAAATACTTATTTGTGAGTTTTTTGTTAAAATCTCTGAAATAAAATAGAATATTTATATAGAGTAATAAGCAATTAATGCATTTACTGAATGACATCAATGCATTATTACGGTGACGAAAAGAAATGTCACCGTAATAATCATCCGATGATTGTTGAAAAACGGCAGCTCTCTTTTGGTACTAATAAAAAAAAATATGCTAGTAAAAGCGTTTTCTAAGAAAATAAGGTGTAACTAATTAAATAATAAATATAAGAGAAAAATAGAAATTTCCGTTTTTGCTTTTAGTATCACAAATAGCATTTTTTAGCGTCCAGTTTGTACAATGTTTCTTAATACTGTGAATATAGTGAAACTATTTCCTCTGTGTGTGTGTGTGTGTGTGTGTGTGTGTGTGTGTGTGTGTGTGTGTGTGTGTGTGTGTGTGTGTGTGTGTGTATGTGTGTGTGTGTGTGTGTGTGTGTGTGTGTGTGTGCGTGTGTTTCAATGTCTTTTGTTTATTTGTTTTCTAAAATCAAATTATCGTCGTCATTTACCTTGTTTGTCAAACTGAAAACTTGGATTTTTAAGTTTGCATAAAGCGGGGTTATAAGTAGATCCAAGATCCACGTATTAAATTAATTAGTTTTTACTTCATTATCATTGAAAGTATTTACATTTACATTTACTAGAGGTTGTTCTTTTGCGACTGCGTTTTACTTACTCCCAGGCCATAAAAAATATTTTAAAAACTCTTTTGTTTTAATTATAGGATGCATACACGCACATATTTATTTTTTCAGAGCTTGGATGTCTTTATTGTAAATGATTTTGTTTTGTAATTTTAGTTTATTGTTGCCGTTTATCTTTTCTAAACAGATATAACAGAAAAAGCCCTTACATCATGGCAAGTACAAGGAGCGATAGAAACAATGGACAAAAAGATTTGAGTGGCAATCGGAAACGAGCACTTGTCAAGGCTAAGGCAACTGAGAAAGAACAACGAAGAGGTACTATAACGAAATTTCTTGTCACTCCAGTTTTGAAGCGACAACGTATTGAGGATAAAGAAAATAAGAACAATTTGTTTTAAATGAGATACTCAAACATATAAAAGCAGCTAAATACTACGCCATAATTTTAGACAGCATATCTGATATGGGTCGCCAAGAGCAAATGTCTCTAACGGTCAGGTATGTGTGTCTGATGGTCACTTGGCTCCACCAGGTGTTTATGAACATTTCATAAAGTTTATGAAAGCTGAAAGCAGCACAGGAAATTTATATTATACATTATTAAATTCACTGAAGGAATTAAATTTAGACGTGAAAGACATTCGAGGCCAAGGCTGTGACAACGGTTGTAACATGCTGGTCATATCTCTGGAGTAGAAGCCAGGCTGTTGAAGGATAATTCAAGAGCTTTGTTTGAGGCTCCACCGTTAGTCACGATGGTCTATTAAAAATTGAAAGCTCACATGACAGTTTTGATGCTTTATTACAAGTCAAGATAATCACTGACATATTGTTTGTGAAGAGGTCTTCTAAAACCAGTCTTTTCTGGTCTTTTTATCTGAGAAGTCTTTCAAAATCATTTCAAGATCAAAGTTTTTTGCAATGTCATTGAAAGACTTCTCAGATAAAAAAAAAAAAAAGACCAGAAAGGACTGTTTTTAGAAGACCTCTTCACAAACAATATGTCAGTGATTATCTTGACTTGTAATAAAGCATTAAAACTTTCATATGAGCTTTCAATTTTTAATATACCATTGTGACTAATGGTGGAGCCTCAAGCCATCGACGCTTGAGACGGGCATACTACACCAAGCATAAAACATCAATCTTCAGCTTTTGTAGAATAGAGGGCTCCACTAGCAATTCTCTAATTTAGCACCGCACTTCATAGCGCCGGCCCTGTCTGGAAGTACTAATAAAAATTATATTTAGTTGATGAAATCTAATTAGACTGAAACATGCACTCAATACTGTGCTGTCAAATATCACATCCGCTTTCTACTACATTCTATTTTTAATACAATTTCATTTAAATTTCAGGATTGCCACTCCTGTCTCTTTTTTTTTTTTCTTTCTTAACCACAATTAATCATACGGTTAACTTTTTTTCTCTTGACTACAAATGTAATTTTGAATAATCAAAATGCCCTAATTCTCGCCATAAAATAAATTAGCGTTGACTTTACTATAAATTTTGCAGTAATTTGGTTGTTTGCACTAGCATAGCTGTATGAAATGCCTGCAACAAGTGTAAAACAGCAAAACGGAGTCTTGCATGATGGTGCACTATTTTCAATTTGTATTGTGATATATCGAGAGCAAGCTGTGTCACTTTATGTTTATAGTTTAAGATATTGCCGGTTATGTACTGCAGTTTTCTAATGTAGTGGTGTGCGAAACTGGTTCTTCCAATTCTATTGAAATCATAATTCTTCCAGTGGTGCACTCTCTTTGCTTTAATAGTACACTGCAAATTATGCCAAATATGTCAAAGACATTACTTTGCAATTCCCAGTTTGTGCTATAGAAATATAATTTAGGAAGACTATTGATTAACAGCGGGTTTCCGATGTGGACAGATTGCGCTACGTGACTGCAACATCCTGTAAACTTAGGCTATTTCTGCTACATCTAATGGTCTCATTTGCAAAGATGTATATTTAATGTTTATTCAGACAGAATAAAATGATCTATTTGTAATGGATGATTTAATAGACAAATCCGTTTTAAGAATTACCATACGAGTTTATACTTATAACATGGATTAACAGATATATTTAACATTGATATATATATATACATACATATGTATGTATGTATGTATGTATGTATGTATGTATGTACAATATCACTGCTTGGAATTGTGATGCCTTCAGCGAAGTGCCTCATTAATCACTGACAAGGAAATAAGTTCATTGCTTTTTAACTTTTTCTAATAGATAACATCTATTCTTTAAATGAGACAGACGGAACTGATTGTTCCAGGATCAAAACCACTAACTTCTGTTTACTTCCCATTTTTCCAGTGGAGTGGTGGTGAGAGATAAATAAATACTAGTAAGGTACGGCAGTTGATTCAATTGACCCTAACCCTAATCCTCTACAAAACAAGAACATGTATTCTTATAATATGAAGTAGCGGGACCCGAGGAAAACTCACAGTGTAAGTCAGCATATTTGAATATCCACTTAGCCTTCTGCCGATCTATGTATTTGTCTGCTCTCGTAATACCGACGAGCATTTAAACTTAGTAACTATATATATATATATATCGCTCGCACTTTCTCTGGTGTTTTCTCTTCCCATGGTTCTCACTATTTTCGTTTAACTCTTTGTCTCCCCGTCTCCCCCTTTCTTCTCTGTATTACCTTTCTCCATTCCAGTTATTAATTCTGTTAGCGTAACACATGTATGTACGTAAGTATAATATCGCAGAAGCAAGTAAATAATATTATAATGATTTAATTATGGAAAAGCACATTCACACACGCGCGCATACAATTTGAACATTTTGACTACAAAACAGTGTCAAAATTACAGATAAAAATGTTTTGTGAGACAAATGAAAGTGAATGTCATGTTGAAGGATATAATGCGACACTTGAACTTGGATACGCATTCTTCTTGATGGGTTATAAGGCGTACTTTTTTGTGCGCCTAATGAAATGTCTCAGAAAATCAGCTTACGTCTTTTCAAGACAAGATCGAAGCTTGGGTCATAGGAAAGTGGTGGTTCGAGGAAATCTGTCAAATAGAGCAAATGAATTATTAAATAAGGGTGCGAAGAGAGCGTGTGTATGCGTCCGCTATGTTACACCGTTGCCTATTGTACTTCATGCAGCAATTCTTTCGACTGTAGGAACAAGGCTTGAAATACTATGGGAAGGGGTAAGTCGATTACATCGACCACAGTACATAACTGATACTCTCGTTTTTCTTTCTCCTTGCTTTCTCAACTAATCACTTGAAAACGTTACATTTACATTCCCTCGACCTCAAGCTTCTCTCTCCCTCCTTTTCTTTCCCTCCTTTTCTCTCCCTCCTTTCTTTCTACCTCTTTTTCTCCGCCTCTTTTCTCTTTCCCTCTTTTCTTTCTCCCTTTTTTTCTCCAATCACGTGAAAGTGTTACCGATGGGCTAAGTAACGGAATGACAGGCAGAATTATAATAGCATTCTTGTTTATTTTTTTCAAATTCATTAACAAGCCATTAAAAGTTCAATTTACGCTTTTATTTCTTATATTTTTACTGTAATGTAGCTACATCTTTCGGTATATTTAATATAATTTTCTTTGAAGTTCGTTCATTCGATCGCATTTCAATTGTTGTGGCATAAACTGTAGATCAGTGGTTCTCGACCATTTTTTATCTATAGATCCCTCTGATTACTATATTATTCTGGTGAACTCCCATAGCCATTTGATGTTTTAAAACTAGTTTTATAAATACTTCTTTCAAAATAACTATTTTGTTTATCATACATTCATTTGTATAAGCTGAACTGTGTAAAACGTTAGAGAAAGACACCTAGGTGATTCTTGCAGAAAATACAACTAAAGCAAGAGATTTTCATGAATCCATAAAATACTACTGTGGACCCATAAAACATCATATATGGACCTCGGCTGAGAACCATTGCTGTAGACTAAAGCTTGGACACAAACCTATACCATAATTAACTTCAATAAGAGTCTATCTATTTGTGACTGGTCTGTAATTTAATCTAACCAGATTTTCCTTGTAACATTCTCACCGATACGAGCAGATTTACCAGATCGATTTTTCTATTGCAAATCGTATCATTGACTAATCACTACGAATTTGTGTTACTTACACACACACACACACACACACACACACACACACATTATATATATATATATATATATATATATATATATATATATATATACACACACACATACATATATAAGTAACACAAATTCGTAGTGATTAGTCAATGATACGATTTGTAATAGAAAAATGCGCTGATATTATTTGTTTTGGTTGTTGTTCTATGGTTGCTGTCCAGTCGCAACCATCCCCACTTTTTTTCTCAGAAATATTGGAAAGTTCTACATTATCCAATGTGTTTTTTTTTTTCGTTTCTTAAGGCAGTAGAGTACAATTTGAGGAAGATTCAGCTGCTATTTCTTGCTCGTCGACCGACCACTTAGAGACTCACTCTTTGGTCCTTTGTTTCAGTATTACTTAAAAGAACAACTATAAAAATTATGAAGAACAGATAATAAAAATAAACGTAATTGGTGCAATCTGAAACAATTGTTTATGAAGTTCATTAGACAAAAGTCGATAACAGTTTACAAATAAATAAACAAATAAGTTATTCTCTTCCTCGACCGGCACGATCTCTGCTTTCAATACCACTTCAGATTGAACGTAACTCAATGTTAGATTTCCAACAAGGTTTGAAAATATCGATGAGACGTCGCCGTCAAAAGGGCGATGTGCATCGATCAGTATATAATAGTATAAGCTTCTCGGGATCAAACGCTAATTACATTTGTTCTGATAAATGTAATTACGCAGGGGTGATTAGTTTTTCAGAATTAATTCATCGCATACAATTTTCGAAGATTCTTCACGACTTGAATAATAAGTAAAACGTTCTTCAATTTTAATAGACAACACGAGTAAATTTGCCAACACTTCGCTTCGTTGGTAAAATGGCCGATCAGTAGTCTTGTGTCGACTGTTTCAATATCTTTTCTTAATCTTTTGATAGATTTGCTAAAGTTCAATGTGCTTTGAAATCGATTTCATTGATTTCTTTTTTTATATATATATTATGAATTACAGTTGACCTTAGCAATAACTTTGGTCACTGACCTCAGGAATGCACAGAGAAAACTTTATTTATTTATCTTATTGCTAATGGATACTAGTGATGGATCATGTCTTGTACATTTTAATCCCAGCGAAGCTCATCCCTCTCCAGGTCTAAATATAGCCAAATTCTTCCGGAGAGAAAGCTTAAGAGAGGGGCAGGGACTGGGAGTAAGAGAGAGAGAGAGAGAGAGAGAGAGAGAGAGTGTGTGTGTATATATATATACACACACACACACATGTATGTATCCAATAAATTTTCATTGTAAAAGATGTTCGTTCTCTCGTCAGTTCTATTTTTTACAACAGAATAAATTATCGGCTTTAACTCCGATGATGATCATATACATAGTGAAAAGTTTTCTGATACTAGCTTCCATACATACTAGCTTCCATACATACTAGCTTCCATACATACTAGCTTCCATACATACTAGCTTCCATACATACTAGCTTCCATACATACCTTCTTGAGACTGAAGTTATGAGTTGCTATAAAATATGAAGCGCTCAGTTTTAAACTGACTCAACTGGTTAAGAGACTCCAGTTGTGTGTGTGTGTGTGTGTGTGTGTGTGTGTGTGTGTGTGTGTGTGTGTGTGTGTGTGTGTGTGTGTGTGTGTGTGTGTGTGTGTGTGTGTGTGTGTGTCATATGCACAATGGTCCCGAAGATTTTGGAGATTCAGTTCATAAATATTTGAATATTGAAGAGGTTGTTCGCCTTGTAAGATAACTTAATATTAAACCTTAAATATTAAGCCAATCACTTCAAAGAAAGAGTAATTTGGTATAGTTAGCAAATGTTTTATTAGACTCATTACGCAGCTAATGTTACTGTAATGGCATTGCAGTAACATTACTACTAATGGGTTTAATCGCATGGAAGACATTCACAATTGTTGATATATCCAATTCGATGGAGTAAAATTCTATCCTTACCCTTCACGATGTTTTCTATAGGATTCGGTAAAATAAATAATCCTATGACCAACACTGATATCGATATCATAATAAACTCAAGGAAATAATTATTTCATGATAATTTCTTTTGGGTTATGAAACACGGATATGAACTTTTCGATGTATCCATCACATCAAGGATGTTTTGTTGGGTCAAAAGAGGAGGGGTATGAGAAGGTGTCTTTGCCTGCTCAGGACTACATAAGAACCGACAACAATTAGCAAAAGTATAGAACATGAATAAGTCATACTCAGTCATAAGTGACTGTTGGCTGTACTTCGTATTCAATGTTAAAAGCAGCTCCGGCAACGTCGGTAGTTTTATCTAATGGGTTTCCTCTACTCAAGTCTAAACGATAGCTGTAATTACTTGTCATGGGAAACGAATTCTGTGAAAAGCTGTTAATAGCTTTTGTTTAGATAATGAATTGGTGTTCACTAAAAAGACTCCAGTGGATTTATTGAGCTTTGTTGGGGATATAAACTGGATTTCTAGTGACACGAGTTTAAAATCGAGAAAGAGACTGCACACTGCTGTTAAATTGTCATCACTCTTGGATATTTTATTCGTGGCTGGCATGGTAATATATGCATGGTTGATAACAATTTCTTTTTATCATCTTCTATGCCGTTTAACGGGCTGCTTTTTAACTCTTGTTTTATGAGATATCGAGTAAATTAGTCGTGTGGTTGTCAATAAGTTGACGTCTCGCTGTAAAATTTCCCATGAGAGAGCAAATACAGATAGGAAAATCGTTCAAATGTTTCCAATGGCAACAATAAGAGACTTTGGTTTTTATACGGCAATGAAATCAAATGAATTACTAAAAGGAAAAAGAAAACATAGAATTGGCTTGTCGAAAATGTCCTTTCATATTTCTTCTTATTTCATCTACCTACAATTTTGAAGTATAGTGTCAGGCCAAGTACTTTCTTCTAACAATTTCACAGTTTCACAATTTCAGCTGTAAAGATGGGAAAATAAAATAAAATAAAATAAAAGGGGAACAGAGAAATAACAAAAATACAGATAAGGTAGAAATGAAAGAAAAACAGCAAGACATGGATATATATATATATACATATATATATATATATATATATATATATATATATATATATATATATATATATAAGTATAATGTATCTGTGCGTGTACACGTGCACATACATATATGTGAGAGAAAGGGGAAAGAGAAGGAGAGAAAGAGGAAGAGAAGGAGAGAAAGGGGAAGAGAAGGAGAGAAAGGGGAAAGAGAAGGAGAGAAAGGTGTTGACGGAGAGAGAAGGAGTGAAGAAATGTGCTCTGAATATAAATTTTTCTCAATCAAATTAATATTTCATATTCCCATTGGAACTTCTTTAGTAGAGGATGGGGTGGGGAGTAGGAGGAGGAGAAGGGGAGTAGGAGGAGGAGAAGGGGAGTAGGAGGAGGAGAAGGGGATGAGGAGGTGGGAAGGAGAAGAAGAAGAAGAAGAAGAAGAAGAAGAAGAAGAAGAAGAAGAAGAAGAAGAAGAAGAAGAAGAAGAAGAAGAAGAAGAAGAAGAAAGGAAAGGGAAAGGGAAAGGGAAGAAGTTTTAAGATTATTATTCATTTTTATAAGATTGTGGTTTATTATTAATTATCCCGCTTGGGCCGAAGAAAAGGACATTCGAATGACAGCCCTATTTTCACCAATCTTTCCCCTACAAAAGTCGGAAGTTGATCTGGACGTTTTTTGAAGGTCAACACTGGTGACGAAAGCCGGTGTCATGGAATTTGCAGATGTGGAAGAAGTGGAGAAGGAAAAAACGGCAGAGGCGTTAAAAGGCATCACTTTGCAAGAGTTCCAGGACTGCTTCGAATAGAGGAAAATGCGCCTGGATCGATGCATTGCTTCAAATGGAGAACACTTTGACGGCGACAAAAGGGAAAACGTGTAAAACTAAGTGAATAGAATAATATTGCAAAATTCCAGTTTCTTTTGGGTCCCCCTCCTCGTGTATATGGTGGTGGGGGTCCCGTAAAACCCTCTGATTATTTCAATGGTTTGTTCAGAATAAAAGTGCAACAGCGGTAACCCTTTTCAACTCCTCCAAGACTGGTAGCTGAAAGGGAGAAGCTTATCCTTTGATAGGGAGACTTGATCTGAATGCTTGCAATCAGAGTGGATTCTTCTGGAGTCACCCAAAAGCCAGGTGGTGGTATTAAACTGAGTGATGGATTAAGACTATTCCCTGAGAACAGAAATGATGTTTGCGTCAGGCTTCCACACAATTTCCATTTACCAAATTTCACTCACAAGGCACTCATCTACCCGCGACTTTTGTAGAAGACATTTTCCCAACGTGTCATTCAGTAAGATCGAACCAGAAACCAAATGGTCGTGAAGTGAACGCTTTAACCACACAGCTATATCTGTGACTACCAAGTGAATGTAGATCAAAAAGCAGAAACATTTCTGTTATCAGAACAAGGTGGGAAACTGAAGGAGAAACGACTTTGTTAGAATTACTAGAATTCAATGTTTTTGCACAATCAAAGTTGTTGCAAGAAAACTTAATAAGTTGTATTGCTTTGATTAAATTCTCTTTGATTTTGCTATATTAATCCATTCAAACATTTTAAAAAATCTTGATTAAAATGAATTTATCATCAAAAAAGAACGTGAACTATCGATTCTTCTGGTGTCCTCGACAGTATACGTACAGAAAGTTGTGAAGACCAAGTTTAGCTTAATTATTGAAGGCTACTCTAAGTATATACGGCGTAAGATTTTCAAATAAATATTGATACCTACCCTTTTTGTGAAGTAATATTAAGGTAATATTTTATATAACTATAAAAGAAAAAAATATTTTCCAAAGATTTATATTTATTTGTTTAATTATTTTATCTATTTATTTATCTATTTTCACACACTTGTATGTGAAATATGAAAAATAAACATTCGAAACGATGCAGGGCTGGTATACGTGCAGACAACCTAGATCCCATTGAAAATGACCACCCAGTTGATTGCCAGTAACTCGCTTACGTGCTCCAACCTTAGACCCATACACGGCTTCTCTTTTCACTCTGATTCCTCTACTGCTACTACAGAGGCCACTGCTTCTCGCACTCGGCTTGTGTTGTACCACTTCCACTCAAGCACAGCTAACTCACTCGTCTCATCCATCGTCATACATATTGAGTCTATCTCCACCACCGCAGAGTCAACATTAACTACTTCGCACAGTCATTTCTTCCCAGAACGTCAGTCATCTGGAATTTCTTCCCTTCCTCAATTACTCATTTACGTGTAGCTATTAATTTGTAACTCTTCAGGAGGAATATTAAACAAGTCTATATCACCATTGTCAGATATTCAACAAAGATCGTGGACATAGTTCCTCCTTTTTAATGTAACCCGTAATATCCTGTTTCATTTTCCTAAAGGGAGAGATGTAAGAACTGATTGGAGAACCTGGTTTTGCTTCTTACCAAAGATACTGAACACTTAATTCTGTAACGTAGCATCAATTTAACTGCGAGATAAGATGAATTATTAATGGTAAATGACTTTAGTTGAACTTTAATGGCGCAATGATGAATAATTAATTGTATTAGTTAAAAACTACTAATTATTCACTTTATTAGACTACCGGCACAATTCATTTAATATTTGCATTGATATAATATTCATTTCATTACACACACATACACACACACACATACAAACATACGTATATACATATATGCCTATATATATATATATATATATATATATATATATATATATATATATATATATATATATATATATATATATATATATATATATACATACGTATATGCGCATAGACATGTATGTATGTCTGCACGTGTGTCTACATATATTTGTAATTATATATGTATGTATGCATGTATGTATGTATGTATGTATGTATGTATGGATGGATGGATGGATGGATTTATGGAAGCATATCTGTGAGTATCACGTGTTTGAAGGGCCATGTACAATACTCTTCAGTTATTAATAGCCGTTGAGACCAAGATGTAATTAAGTTAACATTTTAATTTGGTAAAGTGCTAACGATAATATCAATTAATATCAGAATTGTAAAAGAATTTTTATGACGAAGGCTTGTGCAATGGATTTTGAAATTAAATTTCAATGTTTTAAAAACCGTCTTGGTATATTTGACAGAAATAGAACCGAAACAGTTTAACTATTTCTCTTTTGTAATATGAACGTTAAATCGCATTGCTCTGTAATTTTACGTAGATGGAGTTTTTGTCTGAATCAAATCTGATAGAATTTATTAGGCATGATATATTTTGTAGAAGTAGTGTTGTATTGTAAAATATTGATCAGTCCATGTTAAATGTAAATATACACGTGGTGACAAATCTGAATAAAATCTGTAGGTTTGCATGCTTACCTGTACGTTAACCATATTCAATGGTGATGTAGTTCCCATGTTCGAAAACCTCTTTCATTTTCTCTCTTTTTATAATCTCACCGATCACCCTTCGAATAAGCATTAGCAATATCACACGGTACGCTCACACAAAACAACACTGTCGCTTATCAGATGCAAACGTATTGTTCGCACTGGCTTCTTCACACAATAATATTTAATACTTTACAGATTAAATATCCAGAATAACAAAAGAACGAATACTTTGGTATTTTGTCCACTTTATCGTCGACCAGAACCGATAGAATGGAACCAAGAGGAGTAAATCGATTGATAGTATGAGAATAATCGATTACCATACTTCTTTTGCGGCAGCCTTCATGGCTACTAACAGTTGATATGATAATGTTGTAGCTCGGTAGTTTTCGAGTTTCACATTTGGTATATTAAGTACTATATTACTGTACATCACCACAATTTAAGAACTGCTTTATGATCCGGGAATACAGAAGGCGGATTAATTTAATTTCCTTCTCAGAGCTTGAAGACTATAACAATCCATCTTGGTTGGTTCCAAAAACGTTTACAAAATTTATTGAGCTAGCAGCCAGAAAAAATAATAAAACAAATCAAAACGAAACTCTTTCACGATTCCAAGTAGTGAAATACACAAACAATAAAAAAACATAAATTGTCTACATTTGTAGATTTATTAGAAAGGGGGAGCTTTAGAGCTTTAGTCGAATATATTATCTGCAGTACAAGTTTGGTAATATTTTATTCAATCCTGAAAGAAGAAAAGTAAAAACGGATCGCTTCAAGGTTTGAACTCAAAAATATTTTTATGGTTAAGCTAGAAGAGAGAGAATCTCTAGCCTGGTCGTGGGGCGGGGGGGGGGCAGTTATCTTTTAATCAGAAACTTGGTGGCCAGCATTCTTGTTTGTCACCAAGTGAACTCCATAAAAGGACACAAAAGATACGTAACAGAGTGGAACCAGGACAGATTATGCCTACCAGCCAAAAACATGAAGAGTTCCTCAGCTAGGCTTGCACACAGTTTTCATCCACCAACTGTTATTCACAATAAGTTGGACAACCAGAAGCTACGGTTGAATGCACATGTCCAAAGTGTCGCACTGTGGCATGCAGTGAAGTTGTACCCGAAACCATTATGCTGCGAAGCGTACTCAGCCACACAGCTGTGTCTGCGAAGACAGAAATAGATGAAATAACTCAGCGCAGCACTACTAGTTCGATCGATTACATGTCAGCCGAAGAACTGTTAGGTTAGAGCTGACCTTGGACCACAAATTAATAATTTCTACGACAGGCACAAAACTAAAACCAGAAGTTAGTAGGTTTGGTGTCGATGTTTAGCCATAGGTCATTCCAGCCTTGACCAATCCACTCATTTTATATATCTTTGTTCAATGTGTCCTTCCTGTTTTGACATGTTATTGTTTAGTTTCGAGGGATCTGGCTTATATTTCTTATAATTCGAACGACCACGTAGGTGCTTCTTTGCTACGGTGGACTGAATCCATCAGAGGACAGGGCTGCTATTTATAGTATCGACCCAGAAGGAATGTACTGCTCCTTCTCCCAGGTCTAGTAAATAGAAAAAAAGATCTTTTCTGCAGTAAGTTGGTTGGTTGTCTCTAAGAAGTAAATATATATTTTTAATGTTCTTGACAAGCAAATGTAATCATGTTCCTCTTTTATTCAATTATAAGTTAGTTTTCCCAGAGGAGCGTCTTTATAAAAGCTATCATTAATTCTATTTACAAGACAATTCATTGATAACATCACACAATTTTCCTATCTATTTAATAATTTGATTTCCTTTTACAAAGAGTTCTCGGTCAAATTCGTAAGACATTATGATCGGTCATAATGTCTTACGTTTAAGATGATTCCCATGCTTTCCCTGATGAGAAGGTTACAATTTTAATATCAAAGATCCCTATGGATCACACAGGTTGTAATCCTTTGAAACATATGTAGGAATAAAGTATGCAATTATAACATGCGTTTTCTCCATTCCTTAAATTCTTAAATATACTCAAATACCCAAAATTTCAAGGAGTTCCTGCCTTAAAAACAGGAACTAAACCACAGTTATTTTGTGTTCTTTGCTACATTGGTTTCTATTAACCCATTTATTCTATCAGAAGAATTTTTATTCATTAAGATAGAAGAAATACACATAATTATATATATATATATATATATATATATATATATATATATATATATATATATATATATATATATATATGAGAGAGAGAGAGAGAAGGGGAGGGAGAGAGATAGACAGAGACATATATATATATATATATATATATATATATATATATATATACATATATATATATATATATATAGTGTAGTATATTGCCACTTAAGTGTGGCTGACCCCTAGGGGTGGATGTTACTGTTGCTTTTAGCCCCAGGAGGACATCTCCTCCAGCTGGCTTATCGACACACGACTGTGTCCTGTTTGCCAAGGGAAGTTATCCCTCTCACCAACATCTGCAGCACGAACGGATCCGGATTTCAGGGTTATTTCCCTTCGTCGGCGTTCGATAGCCGCTGACCTTGGTGAGAGAGACAAAAACCTGGCAATCTTATATCTTCTTTTCCAGTGAAATTCTTCACTGATATCGAAAAGGTGAAAACAAGCAATGTTAATTCTCTAAATGAAGTATTAACAGTAACTGCACGATAAAGTGTAGTATATTGCCACTTAAGTGTGGCTGACCCCTAGGGGTGGATGTCACTGTTGCTTTTAGCCCCAGGAGGACATCTCCTCCAGCTGGCTTATCGACACACGACTGTGTCCTGTTTGCCAAGGGAAGTTATCCCTCTCACCAACATCTGCAGCACGAACGGATCCGGATTTCAGGGTTATTTCCCTTCGTCGGCGTTCGATAGCCGCTGACCTTGGTGAGAGAGACAAAAACCTGGCAATCTTATATCTTCTTTTAGCCCCTCCTGGGGCTAAAAGCAACAGTAACATCCACCCCTAGGGGTCAGCCACAATTAAGTGGCAATATACTACACTTTATCGTGCAGTTACTGTTAATACTTCATTTAGAGAATTAACATTGCTTGTTTTCACCTTTTCGATATCAGTAAAGAATTTCACTGGAAAAGAAGATATAAGATTGCCAGGTTTTTGTCTCTCTCACCAAGGTCAGCGGCTATCGAACGCCGACGAAGGGAAATAACCCTGAAATCCGGATCCGTTCGTGCTGCAGATGTTGGTGAGAGGGATAACTTCCCTTGGCAAACAGGACACAGTCGTGTGTCGAAAAGCCAGCTGGAGGAGATGTCCTCCTGGGGCTAAAAGCAACAGTAACATCCACCCCTAGGGGTCAGCCACACTTAAGTGGCAATATACTACACTTTATCGTGCAGTTACTGTTAATACTTCATTTAGAGAATTAACATTGCTTATATATATATATATATATATATATATATATATATAGACATATCTGTATACATATAGATACATATAAAGTTGTAAAGAGGGGTGTGTAAATTGTGAGTTAAAAACCTGTTGGATAAAAAGTCGAATGCTTGATATTTACATGCTACTATTTATAGTTTTATATGACGCAATTTTCAATGTTCCCCCACAAGAATTCTTTCATCGAGTATATGTATATGTAACGTATGCGTGTGTGTGTGTGCATGCGTATGCGTGCATGTGCGTGTCTGTATGTAAGCATGTATGTATGTACGTTTGTATGTATGCATGTGTGTATGCAAGTATGTATGTATGTGTAAATATGAAAGAATTATATATATATATGCATAGAAACACTGAAATGCCGATATCGTTTCGTAATCAGGATCGTGGAATAGAGACGAACTTGCAAAATGGTTTTTCTGTGAATATTTTATAACACAAGCCTTTACACCATCTGAGTCTTAGTTTCTGTGTGATAACCATTATATTATATTACGCTTAAGTATCCTCACTCAGTAATTGATGTGCAATTTGAATAATCTAATTATATATGTGACAGATAGTGGCTTTGCAATTCACTTTACACTTTATGAAAACATCTAAGTGTCCAACGTTTCAGAATTATTTCCCTGTAAGTCGCTGGAATAAGCTTCATATAGTATGCCTAATTTATATATCCACAAACTGTGAACATAATTAGATTATCAACGGTACATGAGTCTGACAGCATATGTGAAAAATATGCAGAGAACACTATCTCGTATAATGAAACTGCTATTTCATGATACACATCTGCGATACTAGCCAGATGTTCGTCAACGGTGCATTGTTTTAGCAACGTAGTGACAAAACATTTGCTCATTAAGTCTATTAAGTAATTAACTTCAGTTATTAAAAACACGCGTGAGTTAAATTAAGATACATTACGCTAAGGTTGCTATTGCCAAACGCAGTATTGTCCCCGGAAATGGAAAAAGACCGGCGTCCTTGAGAAAAGTGCATTCAGTGATTTCATTTAATTCAACGTTGATCATTTTCACTTACGAGATAGAGAATTGTGTGTGTGTATGGATGGATGGATGGATGGATGGATGGATGGATGGATGGCAGGATGGAAGGATACATACATGCATACATACATAATGCATGCATGCATGCATACATACATACATACATACATACATACATACATTGTGAGTAAATGCCGAAGTGACAATCTGGATAAACTAAGGTTTTCAGAAAAAGAAATCAACCAGCTCGCACAAACACAATCTGTAAGTGGAACAGTAAAAATATGCAAGTCTTTTCTCAAGTTTAAACTGTGATATTGTTTCTGTTATCGACATTCCAGCGATGGCGCTGTGTATCTTTGTTACAAATCAAGTCCTTCCTCAGAGAAAGAATTTAAATGATTAAAAACAGAAGAGAACATACATACATGTGTGCGCATGCTTATATATCGGTGTGTGTATGTGTATGCATGTATGTGTATGCATGTATGTGTATGCATGTATGTGTATGTATGTATGTGTATATATATAATGCACACACACACACGAACACACGCACACACATCTATACATATATTTTATATACAGGGTGACCATGAAATCTGAATTATCTGAAGTAACTCTTCATCCATGAATGTGCTCAAATGGACGGAAATGTGGAGATACTACTCCGAGTTCTTTTGAATCTCGAAAAGTGCATCGAGCTTTGCATCACTTATTGTGAAAACCATGTTAAAATGTTACTCATTAATGTAGTTGAATAAAATTATTTAAAATGTTTATTTTCAACTATGTATCCAGACTTTACGGTCACACTGTACATTTGTATATGATACATGATACATTATATTATGTTATTATATTATATCATATTATGTTATATTATATTATATTATAAGTTAGTGAGCTGGCATAATTGTTAGCACGCTGAGTGAAATGCTTAGCGGTATTTCGTCCGTCTTTACGTTCTGAGTTCAAATGCTGCCGAGGTCAACTTTGCCTTTCATTCTTTCGGTGTCGATAAAATAAGTACCAGTTGAGCACTGGGGTTGATGTAATTGACTTATCCACTTTCCCAAAATTACTGGCCCTGTGCCAAAGTTTGAAACCAATAGTGTATTATATTCACAGAGGTGAACTTTGCCTTTCATCCTTTCAGAGCTGAAAAAGAAGAAAGAAGTAGGAGGCAAGCATTTGAGTCGATGATATATGATATTGATTAACTTCTCTCATTTACGCTGCTAGCCTTGTGCCTTATATTAGAAGCCGTTCATCATACATATATTCATAACTACATGCATACAAGAATGCATGCATACATGCTTGCTTGCTGGTAGTCAAATCATAAACGAGGACGATCGTCACTGACAAATTATCTTAGCTGAGATGTCAAAGACAGTGGTCTGTCAGTAATGCTTGTGCCACACCGCTAAACCTCTCACCTACAAAGCCAAGTAACCCAGAAACAAGCAAAAACAAAACCTCCGACTTCACAATGAGGTGAGTATTATTTCAGAATTTCCTTCTTCCAGACAAACGTCGAAACAAAAATCAGGGGCCTCTCACTCCCAGCTGTTGGATGGCCGTTGATTCTACGGAATTCATTCGTCCTTTGACAGGTTTTATTTTTCATCCCTCGGCTAATGACTGAGTTGCAAGCACTTGTTTACATTACTCGGCTGTTTATGAGAGTGACGTCCAAAATATAGGAATGTGCATTGGCCATCGTCTATCGTTTGCTTTGACTGAATAAAGCCTAGCCATTTGGTCAAGACGTCTATGCTTACCTTATTTTTGTTATAAAAAAGTATGGTGTCAGGCTTCTTTTGGGGGTTATTTTCAGAAGGGACTTCTAGATGTTGATGTAAGACACTCAAAACATTTTTTGCACGAGTACGATGTGTTACAGTAGGTTTCTGCGTGGATTTCAAAACCACAGTTTCATGAACTGGTTTCACCTGTTTTACTGCTTCTGATAATTCCCTTTTCTTCTGGACGGGATGCCAGTCCATCGCAGCGTTACTCAATTGTTGCGACTAAACTGCAGTTTTGTTTTGCGAGGTGTAAAGGCTATGCAATTACTGAATATCTAAAACGTTGTCACAGGTAAATAAAAGCAGGTGCAAGTTTCAAAAGTCACCAATGCGTCACTTGACGCGTGTGGTCCTAATAGGTAGTATGGGGTGGGGTGGGGTTACAGTTGATGCAAACAATCTATAATTTATATTGTATATAGATACCATAAAACTATGAAGACTCAAGCACCATAATGTCAAAATCTACAATAGATTTTGAATTGTGTGCAATAAAGATTTCAAAATGTGTCACTTGACGTACTCAGTTCTTCTAGCGTTAACATTTTGTAGTTCTTCAAACATTTACAAAGAAAGATAGCAAAAATACCTGGTACATATTATACTGCTGAATATGATGACGCCAACTTAGTTGTTATTTTTCGTGCGGATGGCGACCCTGGATCATTTACAGCTAACATAGTGTTAACATATTTATGATCATTGAAAGAATAAATAGAAATAATTATGTGGTAGAGGACGAAAAAGGAGTATTAGTCAATAAATAAGATTATTTTAATTTTTTTAAGCAAATAAGAGAAACAACTCATGAGCTGTTTTGATGTTATCATGGCCTCATCAGCACGGACTTTTAAACATTTTTCGCAAACCATTAATCCTGGGGCATTATATTCTTTTATTTCAACTTATTTCAGTGTTTGATATGTATGAAAACAGCGCGTAAGTTTATGCAAGAAAGTTTGCCATTTACATAAAAATCAAATTCGTGTTGGATTTCAGTAAGCAACTTAAGAATAAGATTAACTTTTATTTAAAAAAAAAAATAACACAAACACACTTGCGCTCTCTCTCCCTCTCTCTCTCTCTCTCATTTGTAGCGATCATTCCATCCAATCAATTCTACCAGGCTTGTTTAAATTATTCCTATTTCATAATTTAAAACTCTAGTAAACTCTATTTTGCGACTGTCTATTGTATTTCGGATCAAAAACTAAGCATTTCGTTGTTGTTCTTTAAAATGAATGAAATAATGCGATAAAATACGCTTAAACGAATCTTGGATTGAATATTGTGTGCATATTCTTCAAGACCATACCTTCTTCAAGTACAATGGAAAATTACCTCGAAGGGAGGTGGAATACACAGTCTATAATGACTTCACCATATTAGACGAGTTAGCTGCGACACACATACTAATAATAACTGACTGCAAACGAAGAATAGGCACAGAAGAATAGGTGGATTGCATGTTAAAACGATTTATACTGTACAGCTGGCTGAAATGGTTTCTCTATAATCTCTGTGAAACTAGAAACATGGTTAGAGATGATCAAGTGGATGGAGAGGAATATTGTTGTCATTGTCCTAAGCAGCTTCTTTTTCTATACAGATCGGTCCCTACAGAAAACATCTGCGGAAGTCCATTGGCAATATGAATGAACTATAAGAATAGATTTGATTTTGTTCTTCATACTTCGTTACACCTTGTCATAGTCACCATCGAAGGTTTTGATTAATTAAACCAACGCTCAGAACTAAAGTAACAGCTATAGCTGCTGTTGCATTATGCTGTCTTCTCCCTAAACTAAGAATATGTCAGCAGAACGCGGTTGCATCTATAACGGAGTTGAAAACGAATGCCAACTTGATCACAGTGCTTTTATTTAGCTCTATCTAAATTTTATAACAGAATCTTGGGATGAAATTTGTCAAAATTATACGAAGGAAATATTGTGGAATCTTGGAATATACAACAGAAACTAAAATTAATTTGCTATATATTCCTTGTAACCACGATTATTAAAGATTTTAGTATGTCCAGGTTAGGAAGTAACTCACTTGAATTATTAACCTACGATTGTAACAAAGAAATGTTTCAGTAATGTTCGATAAACTTTCGAGATTGTTACAAATGCAAGGCCCCCACCATAACTGAAGATCAACAACTACGACTAACAACTGCCGTGTCAAGTTAAACCGCTAATGGTATGACATCAATTAAAGGACATTTTGAATTTGACATCACATTAAATACAAAACAACAGAACAGGGTAAAATATGTGAAAATATAACACTTCAATTATTGTATTGGCATGAAAAATTAATTCACAGATGCAACATCAATGACAATCGTCTTTGAATGCATTGTTCAGATTTAATGTTGAATAGCCCTTAGAACAAGGATAAGAAACTTCTTTTTGTAATGACCCACTTGTGTATTATATCATATTATTTATTATTATTTATGCGCCCTTTTTCAAAGCCTAGCCAGGCCCATGGGCCCGGTTTCCCGGTTTCTATTGCATATGTGTTCCCCCCAGCTGGACGGGATGCCAGTCCATCGCAGCGTTACTCAAGAAGCAAGAAGAAAGGGTGAGAGAAAGTTGGGGCGAAAGCGTACAACAGGGATCACCACCACCCCCTGCCGGAGCCTCGTGGAGCTTTTAAGTGTTTTCGCTCAATAAACACACGCAACGCCCGGTCTGGGAATCGAAACCGCGAATCCTCCGACCGCGAATCCTCCGACCGCGAGTCCGCTGCCCTAACTACTGGGCCATTGTGCCTCCGTTTTATAACTTACATATTACCGCATATCTCATGTTTCTATCAACGGCAATTTTTATGCAAGAAAAGCAAAATTAAATAAATCGTGACGCAAGCGTTTATCTAAAAACCATTAAATTATTTATTTTTTAGAAAAGGTCTGTGACCTCCAGAATTCGCCTTTTGTGAGCCGCAGTGCACCTGCTGCCAACCTCTAACTAATACATGGTTTCAAATAGTCAAAACAGAAGGTCGTCACTGCTTTTCATATAGTCATTGCATTAGTTTTTAATACGTCTATTACCGTCTCCTGTCGAGCACGAAATTGTAGATTCTATATGCACTGTTCATTAGGTGTGATATCCTACGACTACGACGTATCTCAAAGTTAGTGGAGTCGGTGGAATCAGTCCCCACATAAAAATACACTGGTAGTTGCTGTTAACACACTAATCCACATCATATTTATTTGTGGAACCAAGAGGTTTATTAAACATTCTTTTCGACTCTAGGTACAAGGCCCGAAATTTTGGGTGAGAGGGCCAGCCGATTAGATCGACCCCAGTACGCAACTGGTACTTAATTTATCAGCCCCGAAAGGATGACAGACAAAGTCGACCTCGGCGGAATTTGAACTCCGAACGCTAAGCGTTTCGCCCGGCGTGCTAACGTTTCTTATTTCTTTACTGCCCACAAGGAGCTACACACAGAGGGGACAAACAAGGACAGACAAACAGATTAAGTCGATTATATTTGTCCCCAGTGCGTAGCTGGTACTTAATTTATCGACCCCGAAAGATGTAAAACAAAGTCGACCTCGGCGGAATTTGAACTCAGAACGTAGCGGCAGACGAAATACCGCTAAGCATTTCGCCCGGCGTGCTAACGTTTCTGCCAGCTCGCCGCCTTAGGTTTATTAAATATTCTAACCGTGACTAAATGTATTTTAAAGTGTTGAAAAGTCAGTAAAACACCTATCTTATCTTTTATCTTTCACTTGTTTACTTGGAGCACCACCTTGAATAATTTCAATTGGTGGAGGGCGGAAGTTGGAGCAATGGTGACTATAGTCATGATGAGGTACGCAAGTATGATAGGATGTACTTCCTTTCATGTGGGCAAGGATAAGCATCTTACTTCTGTTTTTCAGGTTGATGCATGGGTATATATATATATATATATATATATATATATATATATATATATATATATACATATACACATACGTATATATATATACATATATATATACACATATATATATATATTATATATATAGATAGATATACACACATATATATACATATATATATACATATATATATATTTATATATATATATAGCGAGAGAGAGGGGGAGAAAGAGAGAGAGACACAGAGAGAGAGAGACAGAGAGAGAGAGAGAGACAGAGAGAGAGAGAGAGACAGACAGACAGACAGACAGACAGACAGACAGACAGACAGGCAAGCAGGCAGACAGTGCAAGCCCTCCGAAACTCTAGTTTGGTGTCTGGCATGCTGGAAGACCACTGGGAGTGAGGCATCCCTCACTGCACGTGGTTTGTTAGCGATTTTTCCTTAGTTTTCCTTCTTTGTCTTTGGACAGCGTTTCATCCGACTTTACGATCTGAGTTGAAATTCTGCCGAGGTCGTCTTTACTTATCATCTTTTCGAGGTCGACTTTGCTTTTCACCTTTTCTGGATTGACATTCCTTTTCATCCTTTTCTGGATCGACTTTCCTTTTCATCCTTTTCATCTTTTCGGGGTCGATAAGGTTGATCACTGGGTTCGATGTAATCGACTAGCAGCCCATCCTCCTACAATTGTTGGTCTTGTACCAAAAGCTGAAACCAATTTGAAACCAATATATAGACGCACAGTAAAATCAGTAAAATATGGAAACATAATTTTCAACAACTAAAACTTTATCTGCGTATATATTACGTGTGCGAGAGTGTAGCTGAGCATGTGTGTACATATATCACACCCACACCCATGTGGGGCTTCCATATACTCAACTATGCTCGCTTCACCCTCCACCACCACCACCACCACCACCACCATCGGCCAAAAAATTCGAAGCTTTGCACCTATGTAATAAATCAATAATTTTATAGATATTAGCTTGTTAGAATCGGTTGAGCATCGGAAAGGAACATATCTTGTGGTATTTACTCAGTTTTCTTATATCCTAAGTTGGAATCCTGCTGAGGTCGATTTCGCTTTCATCTTTTTGACTGGAGAGCAATAAAATAAAGTACCAGTTTAATTTTGAGGTTGATTGAATCGACTACAACTTCTTCCTATCAAATTTCTACCGATTTCTAACATCGGTACGAAGCCGATGTAAAAGATCAATATTTTTTCTAGGTTATGGTTCATTGGCAGAAGAGAAAATGGTACAATGACATACTAAATGAATTAGTCATTCTTGATTCGATCATCGATGTTTTGAGTTCAATGCTCGGCCGTAGTCGATAAAATAAATATCAGTATTGTTTTATTATATACTAAAGGAAATTCGATCGAATTCTGATTCGCCCTAACAGAAATTGGCCAAGTGCCGAATAAGAAGTAATCGATATTAATATTTCCTATAAATTTCCTTCACTTGAAGAGCAAGGAGAAAAGGAAGAAGCGTCCTACGCAAAGAATGTTCTTTCGGTATGTAAAAATGTTTTGTGCACTGGCTTTTCCGAAGTCACATAGAAGTAAGTGTGAGGAATTCGATTGTAGACTTTGGATCGAAAGGTTTTTGTCTTCGATTTACCATGTTTAGTGGCATTATGTAACATAATAACTGGATTTCGTTTTGGAGCGTGTTCAAATATTGAAAAAGTACACTACAATCAGCTATATTGCACATATCAACTAGTTGGTCTACCCGATAGAAACTGTGTATTAAGTAGTGTTAAATGTAGGGATCGTATTGTTCTCTACGCACGAATGAATGGAAAATATATGCGTTTTATTTGAACAACTGCTTTAAGAGATGACATTAATTAGAATGTCTTTTACAAGTAAGTCAGCGGCGCGAGGCAAGTTAATATTTTTTGCTTTAACTGTTTAGTGAGAGAAGAAGAGGCAACACCCATGACCCTTTCCAGGATTTTGGATACTGATGGAAGAAAAGGATAGAGTTGTCCTCAAAGGACTCGCAAAAGGCACCTATGAGCCAGATAGTTGTGTTAAACCGGTTTGTCCCCCTCCCCAATACAAAGGAACGTACCCTCCGATGAGCTTTCATATTGGTCTTGACGAACAATTTCAATTAACAAAACTTTGATCAATCTGAGGCTATGGTAGAAGACAATTCTCCAAATTATTATGTAATGCGAGCGAACCCAAAGTCATGTAATTCTGAAGTAAAATTCTTATACACGCAATCATGTCTGCACTGAGTGGAAATCCAAAACTTGTAAAAGACTCGTCGATCGTCATTGAATTATTATAAATTTGAGATGATTTATGTATGAATAAATTTATGCACAACTCATCTGAAATTTTTTTCACCAAACATTATAATTCATTTGGCATGTAAGTGTAGAAATGTAATTAATAGCCTCCTTTACAGAAAATGCCTGTCGAAGGAGCTAGTATATCGAACCAATGTAAAAATCAGTAGATGGCATGGATAAAAGATATATCAAATTAACTGAATACGCCTTGAAAATCCGATATAAACAGTATAACCATTCTTCCAGACATCGAAATATATTTTGTACCTAAAGATCAGAGGTATATACTATATACATACATTCATTTTATAATATCGATTAGTAGAAAGGCTGCGAGCTGGCAGAATGGTTAGTACGCCGGGCGAAATGCTTAGCGGTATTTCGTCTGTCTTTATGTTCTGAGTTCAAATTCCGCCGCGGTCGACTTTGCCTTTCGTCCCTTCGGGGTCGATAAATTAAGCACCAGTTGCGTACTGGGTCGATCTAATCGACTATTCCCCCTCCCCAAAAATTTCGGGCCTTGTGCTTGAGTAGAAAAGAATATCGTTCAGTAGAGTTTTCATTTGCGATATTTCTTCATGCTCTCCATGTTATAAGTCCAAGTTCCGCCAAGGTGAACTTTGTGTTTCATCATTTCTACGTTGATAAATAAAGTACTCACCAAGTGTTAATGCAGCCTTCTTCTCTCCCTCTAGCAGTTATATCTTGAATGTCCTGCTGGGTCTAGAGTGGGTCGGTCAAGATGCTTGTGTCTGCTTTCAACTGCATGGGCTAAATAATTCATTGCCAATAAATGTTATAATATCACTATGGTTTTCTATTAAATATATACTCAATGTATGCTTAATATGTATCATTACCCTTCATTTTATGGGGGGAAATGTCTAGATGGGCTCTTTTCAGTCAAAAGTTGTTAGCGTGGTTCACCCAAAAAACTGAAGAATCTGAAATAAAAAAAGACAGGACGTTACACAGAATAATGAAAACATAAGAATGGTGTTGCCATAGTGTGCAAATCAGATGGGGAAAGTTTTATCAAAATCGATTCACAGAAAACTCGTATATATGCTCTTTTTATTAAAACTGAAGCTGAGAGATTATTTTGTGACTTAAGTTTCATGCCACAGCGATTCTCAGGCGAGATTGTTACAACTCTATATTGGTAACCAATACTCGAGTCGTGAAACAAACTTTCAATTTTAATGAAAAAAAGAAACATATCGTCTACAAAATGTATTGAGCACTCCCTTCTCGTTTGTTCGACATTAAGCAAGATACGCAAACATACACACTCAAACACACACACACACTTATATATATATATATATAAATATTTGGCAGTAATTTTATGTTTATCAGTGTATCTATGTAAGAGTGTGTGTCTGTATTTAAGTATATATTTCCAAAATTTCGTTTATAATCACAGTCTGTTAGAAATACGATAACGATATGGAAAATTTGCTTTAAAATTTTTTGATGTTCAATCGCTCGATTGGCAAGCAAAAGTCAATAAATAAATGTGATTGGCATCAATGGTTCTTGCTATTAGATACAATGTGTCTACTATCTAATAAATTGGTTTCAGACATTCAAAGCCTTTGTCAAAGAAATTTAAACGATCTTCATAAATGTCTGTCTTGTGTATGTGTGCCTATACGTCTGCACAGGTTTAGTAATGACATGAGAATATTTCCCCAGTGATGCCGTCTGCAAGTAAAACGTATAGCTAAGTAGGAGCTAATATACGTAAATATAGCGAGACAAAATATAATTTAATCAATTAAAATTATAACCGTGATGAAAAAAAATCGAGGAAGGTGTATTGGCAGAACTGTTATAGGATAGTGTAAAATGCCTTGTGGAATATGTTCCGGCTCCTTGCATTTTGACTGAAACACTTGTGATGACAATGGTGTTAAATTATATTGATCCATGTCGGCGACCATTCCCTCGGTTAAACTCTGGTAGCGTAGAGAGAGGAAACTAACTTTCATGTATGGAGAACTACATGCCTTCCTCAAAAACTTTTGCGGTTGTCTTGTTTATACATATGGAGATGCGTGGTCAAACTTGACTGACGGAGAGCTCCCTTGTCATTGACGATAATTTTCATTAATACTATTCATTCGTCCTCTCGTTATTTTCGTTATTGATGCAATTTTAATGTATCAAACCTTTTCTATGTCTCTACATTAAATATATTCCTTCTTACATGAGCTCTTCGTCCCCTAGGGATCATAGGCCATCAACAGCTTTTCTCCACTGTCCTCGACTCGGGTGTTTTTTTTTTCTGCCTCTATCATCTCCCCGGCTTTGTTGGTTTTGAATTGTCATTAATGCTTCTGTTTACGTTTTTCTAGGTAGAGCTGTTGACCCTACCACAAACCCACTTTTGCCTCTGGGAAAAGGTATCTATTCATCTTTCCAGCATAGGAACCTCCCCCCCCCCCCACACACACACACACAGACACACACACAGCTTGTGCTCCGCTGGAATAGATCTTAGGGTCATTGAAGTACACAAACTACACCGCAACTAGGATTAAGCCTTGTTGTGGATTAAATATATTAGTTTCATTTAAATACCGGCAACATTGTTTCCCGTTTGATTCTGTTGGAAATGTGTCACGACGCTCCATCAAAAACATTCTAGTGGTGGCCATCCTGTCTTTCTAAGACGTGTTCGTTTTTATTAGAAGAAATTTTGTCTGCTATTTATTGCAATCCGTGGCACCATATAGAGGCTCCTTCCCTAGCTCGAATGTGAGAATTTAATTCCATTGTGTGGCGGCTTTGAATACAAATCCCTACACATGAGTTTCATACAACCAGACTAATGAGAACTTGCGTGTGCTCTTTAAAAAGGTATGAACGTTACGAAATCTACGCTTCTCCATCATTGGGTGTGAAGTGAATCGCTTCCTAGATTCATAACTAGGATTCGAAACCCAGACTAAATTCTTTTACACAAAGAAATTTATGAGACGCAACTGGCATATTTAGATGAGTCTTAAGGCAGCGAGATGGCAGAATCGTTAGCGCGCCGGGCGAAACAGCGGTAGTTTGCCTTCCTTCACGCTCTGAGTTCAAACTCCGCCGAGGTCGACTTTGCCTTTCATCCTTTCGGGGTCGATAAATTAAGTACCAGTGAAACACTGGGGTCGATATAATCGACTATTTTCCCACCCAATTTCATTTTTATGAATACTTTACGACTGAGATTCAATTTAATATTTATTTATCAGAATAGTGTATTTACTTTTTATACAGCTATCCTTCTGCGTATGTCTATGAAACTGTTACGACGTTGATTGGCGTTAAATGGTGTTTTCTCTAAGTTTGTACTTATGAACGTTATTTGAATCTGTCAATTAAACAGGAATAAGCGTAGCAAATTGTATTGCTGAAACTAGTTTACTGCAATTCTGAAATAATTGAATTTTAGCATTGAATAAGTGATCGTATTGATGTCTATTATAGGTAAGTGAAATTCTACATATTATAGTAGCCATTTTTATTTATATTTACTTTATTTTATTTTATCTGTTTGTTTTTATTTTTAAAGATAGAAGATTTAGGCAAATTACTCAAATCGGGTGATTTACAAGAGTCGGTTTTATCGATTCTGGAAAAACCTTTTCCAAAATTAGATCTGTTTGAATCCTGACACAGAAACGTTAAGTACTGGACGCAATAGTTTTTAATATGGAGTTTTATTGCAAAGGTTTCCAAATCCTAACGTTCTTCCAGGATCTTGATATGGCTCAGTTCAATGTCATTTCAGTATGATATGACATATTTAAAGTCAAACAAATTATTTCCAATCACATGGCAATCTGAGAATCACATGGCAGTTTGATTGCTAAACTACATACGCGCGCGCGCACACACACACATACACATACACTCACAGATCACACATATATGCATATATATATATAAATATATAAATATATAAAGGATAAAGAGAGCAATGGTAAGGTTGGAAATATAATTTTATGGATAGAGTCTTACAAGTACTGTTCTCTCTTTCTTTCTTTTTTCAGCACATCACACTCACTATCACTTCATACTAAAACTCTCCGCCTATGGATATAATAATCGATTCCTTTACTATTTCTGTCTCCGATGAAGGGAAGTACTGGATCTTCCCAGAAACAGCTGTAAGACTCTATCCATAAAATTATATTTCCAACCTTACCATTGCTCTCTTTATCCTTTTATATATTTACATATGCACACGCTAATACACGACTTATAATCCCCAATCCTGTTCATACAACGACTGGGGCAAAACTTGTCGGTATACAGCACTTACTCGGTATTACCTGTATCCTTTTGGGTTTGGTTAAATCCAATACCCTCCTCAACCTGATATATATATAAATATATATATAAAATGGTGACAATTTACCCATCGTACTCTCTCTCTCTCTCTCTCTCTCTCTCTCTCTCTCTCTCTCTCTCTCTCTGTTTGTGTATATATATATATATAATGTAATATATTATTATTGATATCAGGAAATTAATATTAGAAAATTCTTCAGAAAGATATATACGTGTGTAAAATAATTGTTGTATTAAAAATATAAATATATATAAACATATGTAAATATGTAGAAATATAAATACATAATACTAAATATGACAGTTTAAAAGTTTCGAATTAAGTTTTTAAAACATCTTACGATCGTTTCTCAGAGTTGGTGAAACAATCGTAAGATGCTTTACAAACTTAATTCGAAACTTTTAAACTGTCATATTTATTATCATATATTTATATTGTTGTATTTGGGGATGGTCATATTGCCAGTTTAGCCAATAGAAACACACGCACTGTATATTTGGTGTTAATTTGCTTCAGCTTTATATTACATTAATCCTATTTCGGCCAGAGTTCTTTCGTCACACTTCTGTGACCACATCAGTGGTCCTTTGCTTTCTTCTTATATGTGTGTCCCTCTTTGCTAACGATCAGCAATTTTGTATTTTGTATTCCTACTCCTAATAGGAATACAAAATACAAAATGATTGATCGTTAGCAAGGAGGGACACACATATAAGAAAGAAGAAAGCAAAGGACCACTGATGAGGTCACAGAAGTGTGACGAAAGAACTCTGGCCGAAATATGATTAATGTAATATAAAGCTGAAGCAAATTAACACCAAATATATAGTGCGTGTATAGTTCGGTTGGAGGAGATACTTGAGTTTGTTCGAAAGCTTCATAGCGCGGTCTTTCCTCTTGTCCTTGATGGCTTGGGATACAAGTGTTCTTGCTGTTAGTGTATAGTAATCCGGTGGGAGAGCGTTGGATTTGTGTCACCAGAATAACAGTTGAAGTCGTAACGTTTACAACTTACAACTTCCATGTTTGCAACCGAATTTATAAATACATTAATCATTAGTAACTTATTTGTAGATTTACAAGCTGGTGGTTTATCATTGAGGAAAAATTTCTTTTAATTTTATTTCGTTTTTGATATATTAATAGTGTTAGCTTATGGCGAACACCATTAATATAGTGTTAGCTTATGGCCAACACTATTAATATAGTGTTAGCCATAAGGTAACACTATATTATTACATTTTGTATTCTGAACATTTTTATATTTTCGTCACTTTTATAGTTATTACGTATGTATTTGATATATATAACAGACTTTATGGATGGTTTATGTATTTTAAATACATGTCGTATCTGATGTATTGACTGTGTTGAATTTGTGCCTGTTACGTACAATGGCTGGGTCTTTTAGTTTGCGAGAATATCCATTGTTGGTTATTGTTTGTTTTATTCTGTAAATCTTTTTAATCTACTTTATCTGTTGCTTCATTTGCTTTCATTCGTGGACGATAATCTGAATGCTATTCTAAGTCGATGTTTTACCTCTGACATTTGAAAGTTTTATATCTGAGTAGATATTCACTCCATGAAAGTACAAGCATTTATTTCTACCTTCGGTGTACACACACACGATGTATGGTATTTCCCATTAGAGTATATGTCTAGTAACAGAGTCATTGAATTGCTTCTGGAAGTTTTATTCGTAATGTTCTGGATGTTGAATTTCAGTACAAAGTTTTTTAGAGTTTTTTTTTCTTTTGCTTGTGATTTTTCTTCTTTAATTTCTCGACAACTTCTGGAGTGTCCTACTATGACGAGTATATCACCTACATACCTCATATGTATTGTCTGCTTCGGTCTTAATACCATTTTGTTTTACATTGAGGTCACAGAAAAACCCGCGTTGGGCGAGATAAGTGAAACGTTCTAATGACACAAAGCAATCTCGGTACTACAATAAATAATTACATTCTAATTCTGTTTTGAGTACTTTTTCTTGTTGTTCGTTAACGTAGATGTACATATATTTTACCTTTTAGTCTGGAGAAAAGACATTACTTGGCCACCGAGAGTGATGTAGTGGGGGGAATATGTCATCTTCAAACTGAAAGCCTGGTCCGAATGCTTGTAATAGAGTGAATTCCGCTAAAAGCATCCGGAGGTGGCGATAAACCGGACGACTGGTTGTAGACTTCAGTCTATACATATATATATATATATATATATATATATATATATATATATATATATATATATATATATATATATCAGGCTGAGTAAAAAGTATGCAACGTTTTGAAACATGAAATTCATCACAGTATATTTCAACAATGCGGAAATTTTATTCATCAAAGTAAGTACCATTATAATTAATACACTTTTGCCAACGAGTTACAAGTTTGTTTATTCCGATAACATAAAATTCTGGAGTTCTGGAACTTTTGAACTCTTTGAACGTACTTTCAGCATCAGTTTGATTTTTGAACTCCTTCCCTCGCAGGAAACCATCAAGGTGCTTTAAAAAGTGGTAGTCAGTAGGAGAAAGGTCTTGAGAATAAGCTGAGTGGGGAAGAACTTCGTAGCCAAGTTACCTCATCTTCTGGAGTGTCATTAGTGAAACGTGTGGTCGAGCATTGTCATGAAGAATGATTGGCTCTCTTCTGTTGACCAGTCTCAGACGGAAGAGTACCAGTTTTTCGTTCATTTTGGCAATTTCACGACAACATGTTCCTGCAGTAATGGTTTTTCCGGGTTTTAAGAAGTTATAATGGATGGGTCCAGCAGTACACCACCAAACAGTCACCATAGCCTACTTTTTGAAGAGCTCGGGTTTAGGGAAGGTTTTCGGTGCTTCATTTTGGTCCAACCACTGCGAAGAACGTTTTTTATTATTGTACAGAAACCACTTTTCATCGCAAGTTATAATACAGTCGAGAAATGGATCGGTCTGGTTACGGAGAAGCGATGAGCAAATTTCATATCTGCACATTTTCTGATTTTCATTCAAATCGTGTTGTAGCGTACAACTTAAGGGAAACTTCTCTCTCTCTCTCTCTCTCTCTCTCTCTCTCTCTCTCCGTTATATATATACATAAATACGAACGTAGTAGATAACAGCTATCCTTCGACCGCACTTTGGACCTTGTTGTGTCTACTACTCTGATTGATTGGTATTGGCACAATTTGTCTCTTGATGCAACCCAACCAATCGCAGCCTTCAGATAACGTCACGTGAGACAGTCTCTTCTAAACCTCAGTTTGCGCTGACCACTCCCTATAAAACTCCAGCGACACAGCGAGTCGATGTCTTTCGGCTCCAGACCTTTTGAAGTCTAGCCACTGACCACAGAACACACAGCCAGTTCCAGCGACGGCACAACTGCAGCCACATGGAGACTCATCAACATTTCTTCCACGCAGCATTCGTCCTAACGTCAGCATCATCTCTCTACGTACACACCAACCAACAACGCTCGCACAGATTCTATCTCTACACTGTTTGTGAATTACTTCACCATGGTTAACAGTAAATACAACCTGCGACAACCTTCTGTAACAAGTAACCGGCTCTGCATCGTAACCACAGCTTCTTTTACGACATGTGCCTCCCCGGCTCTGCGTTGCAGCCTCAACTTCTTGATACAGCATCTCAGTTACTGTGTACCTTGACTACGAACTGGTATTTCCCAGCCTTGTGTCTGGACTTTCTTCTAACGTCATTATAGACTTTTTCTATGCGCTTTACTTATCGCAAACGCATACATCCATGTTTGTACACACACACTTTGTATACATGATGGCCAGTCTATTATTATGTTTATATGTCGCACTCACACACACACAAACACACATGTTAACCTATCAATAAAATCTTCTCTTAAACATTCTACCCCGGTTGTGTCTCTCTTTTCCTTCTGGCACTTATCCTCTTTTCGTATTTTATTTGTATCGACCGTGCGATGTACTAAAGGAGCCAGTCTCGTCACTTCTCCTTCCGCACGGTCGTTTACAGTGTGGTACCCATTTGTCGAGCTATTTTGATTTTCCGATCGCCTACAAATGGTTGCAGGCTGTTTTCTGGCTAACTTGAAGTATTTTTGCCAGTTTTCGAGTGGTCTTACGTGGATCTTTCTCAGTGATGGTCTTTGATTGACCGTCATCGATGACAGATGTGTGTCCACCACGCTCACGATCTTCAAGGCTCAGGTCTCCACTGTGAAATCGTTTAAACCATTTTCGAGCTGACCACTCACTGGTCATTTCCTCACCAAACGTTTCGTTGATATCACGGGCAGTTTCCGCTGCTTCATGCCCTTTTCTGAAGTTCAATGGCGAAATTGCTCGAATACCGCGCTTTGACAGTTTTATTTCAGATGATTGTAACAACGGTGAAAAAATATCAATGTTAATTTATTGATGCATTTGAACAAGTCTATGTCTGTACTTTTTTTAAAAATTCAAAACTCTGCAAAAATCCAGTACAAATTCTTTTGCTCAACCTGATATATATATATATATATATATATATATATATATATATATATATATATATATATATATACATATACATATACAGAGAGAGGGGGAGCGTGAGAAAGAGAGAGAGGCAAGAGGGTGAGAGGGAGAGAGAGGGATATCTTTTGTTTCAGTCATTAAACTGTGGCCATACTGAGGCACCGCTTTAAAGGATTTTAGTCGAACGAATCGACCCCAGTACTTATTACTTTTTTTATAAAGCCTGCTACTTGTTCTATCGGTCATAGAGAGAGAGAGGTGTTGGGGAGAGGCAGACAAAAGACGGACCGAGATAATATATGTATGTGCTTAAATCTTAACTTGAAATCTCAACGAACCTTAGACTATATATATATATATATACATATATATATATATATATATATATATATATATATATATATATGCACACATGCATATACGTATATGTTTATGTATATATTAATGTTTGCTTCTATATCAAGTTATATACAAATATATTTTAACATTAAACTGAGATAAATCAATGCTTTTTAGCATTTATTTTACACTGCAAAAATTGACAGTGATTCGAAGACTGATTTTCTTTGATCTGTGAGTTCCATTTTGGCTTTATATAGACTTTTCACAAAATATCCCAGTTTAAAATTTCTTAATAGAAAACTAATAACATCAACGCCAATTTGATCTATACTGAGCGATAAATTATGTTATCTAGAAAAAAACCAACGTTATATACTAAGAACGTTGCGATCTAAATATAACGTCAGTTTATACTTTTACTTTCACACCTGACTGAACCCAAACAATAACAAAATAATTACATCAAACTAAGGTAAATCTAAAATCTCTTTACCTTAATTTTTTACAAATACATATATATGACTTTCTCACTTTCTCGAGCGTCAAACTAATACACCTGATTGTTGTTCATACACCTGTCTTCGTCTTTTGCTTTTCTGTAAATTTCAACTATGTATATGTGTATATGTGGATGTATGCATGAATGCTTCTATGTTTCATATACATTTTGCTCTGTGAGTGCGCATGTACCCAATGACTTTACTCTGTGTGTGTGTGTATGTGTGTGTGTGTGTGCATGTGTGTGTGTGTGTGCGTGTGTGTGTGTATGCGTGCTTGCGCACATGTCTTTCATCTTTGGTTCTTGTACATGTGTAAATGTATTTATATATTTCCGTGTCTTAATGTGTGTGTATGGGTGTATGTGTGTATGTACGTATATTAGCACGTAGATTTTCCTACAATACTAGCGATAACACCAATCTCTGACCACCCCACCTCTCTCCCCCCCTCTCTCAAACAAATGTAAGCGGCCAAAACATTAAATCAAAGTTAAGCCTATCAAACGCATCTCTAAACCCTCCTGTGAACAAATAGTTGCTGACACAGGCCAAGATTAATTTCCTTCCATTGCAGTTTTGACCCTAATTAAGCGTTAGATCGATATTAAAATCAATCGCTGAAAGTGTTTCAGTTTAAGAATGATGCTCCTTGATTAGAATAATGTTGAATATCATCATTTAAAATGTTGAGCAATTCAATCACGAAAATACAACGTTTACTTTAATTAATTAATTCAATTCAATGACAGTGGAATGACTTAAATACTTATTTAGAAAACTACTGCTAATCAGTGGGCTTAGGTGAAACGATTACAATTAAATACAACTCTATCTTGGTCATACAATCATAATCTTGATTGAATGGTTGTTAACTCTTGATGTAACAAAATCAAACTGAAGACATCATATGACAGAATCTTTTATTACTTATACTGGTATTGTTATTGTTGTTGGTTAGTCATAGGGTAGTAACTGGTAGTAATCAATTATTTAATTGGCAGTACGATTCCAGTCAATTAATTGGACCAATATATTGCAATTAATTTTTCATCAATTAATTTTTTACAACACCTGCTTCCAGGGTTGATAATATAAAGTACCTATCAAGAACTGAGTTCGATTTAATCGACTAATAACTGCCCTCACCCTAAATTTCAGGGCTTGTACCTATGTTAAAAACAAATAGGGCTGTAGATTGGCAGAACTGTTAAAGTTCTATATACAGCCTTGCAGTATTTGTCTCGGTTCTTTGCGTTCTGAGTTCAAATCCTGCTGAGGTCAATTTTGTCTTTCATCTTCGGTGTCGATAAAATAGAATACCAGTCAAGTTCTCGGGTTTATTTAATCCCTTAAAACCTCACCCCCAACTTTATGACCTCGAGCCTATGTTACAAACAATTATGATTGCTGAATCGTTAGCGCGCCGGGCAAAATGCTTAGCGGCATTTCGTGTCTTTACGTCCTGAGGTAAAATTCCGCCGAGGTCGACTTTGCTTTCTCTCCTTTAGGGGCCGATAAAATAAGTGCCAGTTAAGCATTGGGTTCGATGTAATCTACTAACTCACGCCCTCAAAAACTGCCGGTCTTGTGCCAAAATCTGAAAGCATTATTACCATTTCCTGTCTGTATCAAATTTTCCCATGTTTTTTACACAACCTTGCACCTTTTTTGTATTATTTCATAAATAGTCACAGAACAGGTATTCCGCATCTTATACTACATTCCATTTTGGTATCTCTTGTTAATCTATATCCAACGCAGAGTCAATTAACAAGTGTTCGTATGCTCTACGTGGGCTTCGAGCCCCTTCACATATTTTCAACTGGTTCCATCTTATACTTGGCATTGATGGAACATCTAATTATCTTTCTTTACACAATTGTATCGTAGAATCTTTAGAAACACACGTTGCTATAGAAATTATAAAACTTTTCTCGCCTTTAGTCTTCTTCAACAGTGGCTTTTTACAAAACCTGCGCGGGTTTGGCTGTTTTTTTTTTTTTTCTGGAAAGTTTGTTTTTTTTTACATCCATTTAATGGCTTTCTGTCATTAAACACCTAGTTTTCTTTTTTCATCTTTACTGGCAACACCCGTTCGGATATCGTGTGGAGGACCGCCAGCCAACAAGTTATATTAATACTGTGTAACAGATGTAAATTGGGGAGGGGTTGTCTGCTAAAATAATTTAATATTTTCCCCGCTTGCAAATTATTGTTTAGTATACAAAATGTTCGAGACGTTTATTTTATTTCGGAACTCCGTTTGTTACGAGATATGATTTCAGATACAAACTACAACAATGGCGGCAGAACCAATGAATAACACTTTCATATAAATGGTTGAAAGGGCAGCCATAAATATGCATAAAGTTATAACAGAAATCCAGAGACAGAACTTATGAAAAGACATGTGTGTGCCTGTGTATACACACATATACATATACATATACATATATACATACATATACATATACACACATATATACGTATACATACATACATACATACACATATATATAATGCCTAGTCGGACTAACAATATAATTTCTGCGAGACGTAGAACCGTTTATTCCTACTGAATATATTGTCTTGAGAAATATACCATTCGCTCTCTACAGAAATCTGCTTCGCAAATAGATATCATCAGATTTGACTGAGAAATGATATCTGGAAAAATAAGTTTATTTGTTGTATGTTGTAATTCCTGTGCGATGTAGATTTACTGTCGATGTTGTCAGACTTCTATTACGTGACGAGACAAATAGAATTACATTTTTTTTTTCCATGACACGATTCCTAAAGTTGCTGTCTTCGAAATAATAACGGAAGAGACTGTTTCATTTATTTATTTATTTATTTGGAGAGTGGATGAGTTGATGGGTAGGTGTAGAGGGGGGGGAAGATTTTCGTCTCTAACAATAAATGTTTATCGCATAAAATGTCGGAACATTTCGAAAATACCAGTGAAATAAATTATAACATACGCACGCACACACACACACACACACACACACACACACACACACACACACACACTCACATATACATACGTATCTATGTATATACATACGTACCTGCGTATATACATACGTACGTACGTATCTAGGTATATGCATACCTACGTACATACCTATATATGTAAGTGCATATGTACATACATTCATAATACATACATGCATACATACATACATACATACATTCATAATACATACATACATACATACATACATACATACATACATGGAGCACTAGGATGTGAAACACACTGCCAAAATACCAATCTTGAGAAATTAGGCTTCTCAAAACGAGAAAAGAGAAAGCTGATTCGAAGACTACAGATCCAAGCTAATCACTGGAACTGTAAAGATCTGTGAAACTTTCCAGAAGTTTATCATTTAAGTATATAGGAGCATATCTTGACATGCAACGATATGCATGAGAATACGTACATAAAACAAAACATACAAACCTGCACGTATACATACATACATACAAAAATAGCCTGTTGTTGATGTTGAAATTCCAATGAAAGAGCTTTGGATCTAGGCTGGAAACCGACTCTTTCTCTATTGGAAAGCAATTTTGAAATAAAACTTAATAATGACATACATACATACATACATACATACATACATACATACATACATACATGCATACATACATGCATATGCAATGAATAATTTCTTTTGAAACTTAATAATGATTAAATAAAAATAAATACATTAAATACAAATGAATTAAGTCCAAAAGTAATTAGTTTTAAGATATATCTCGCAGATGCTCCGCAATGCATCGTCAGGGATGTTTCTAGGATCTCAGGGGTTTCAGTCTTTCAACATGAGACCTTCTCGCCCAGTTGACCCAGCCGTGGTTAATTATGTCCCATCCTGCGTCCCAATCGCAGCAAACCATTGGTCTGCCCTCTTTATTCAAAGCCATCTAATGGCCTTCTCTGTAGCTTCAATGTTGGGAATTATCGTTCACCTCTTTGCTGCGCCAGTAACTCCAAGCCCAGTCAGAGCTTTGCGCCAAAAAAAAAAAAAATTATAAATTAGATAAATAAATATTGTTGAAGGCTTGGCTGAGTGGGTTCGACCCCATTGCATGCCGTCTTAGACAAATATCATTTTCTGTTGCCTTGGACTGACCCATCCCTTGTAAAGGAAATTGAATAGATAGAACCTGAATACAACTTGTTGGGTCGGTTGTACATATAATTCGAGAAGGGCAGCTTCGTCACGCGTTTTGTCATTTTCATTGTACATGAGATCTGTGTAAAGGCTCTGCGTAGCTGCAGAATGCTTTGCACGTTACACATTAATTCGATATGATCGATTAGGGATTGTGATTACTTAATCAGGTAAGAATCGGGGGCACGGCATTGACAAGCTTCAGTAAAGGTGAAGCACCTCTGTCATTTTCGTGAGTCACTCTAGCGATCATGTTCGTCTTGCTTCAATATATATTGTGTCTAAGGTGGCGAGCTGGCAGAAATGTTAGCCCGCCGGACGAAATGCTTAGCGGTATTTCGTCTGTCTTTACGTTCTGAGTTCAAATTCTGCCTTTCATTCTTTCGGGGTCGATAAATTAAGTACCAGTTGCGTACTGAGGTCGATCTAATTGACTCACTGCCTCCCCCAAAATTTCGGGCCTTGTACCTAGAGCAGAAAAGAATATACATTGTTTCTTTAACACAAATCCATGAAGAGATTTCATCTCAAACAATTCCACAGCATGATGCCCTTCAACGGTGTATATGCATTCAGCATGATACGCAAATGGGTGATTTTAATAAAAAATATTTTTCTTTTATTTCAATCATTTGACAGCAGCTATGCAGGAACACCGTCTTGAAGGCTTTATTCCAACAAACCGACTTATTTCTAAGCTTGGCAGTTATTCTATCGGTCCCCTTTGTCGAACCGCTAAGTTGCGAGGCCGTAAACAAACCAATACCGATTGTCAAGCGGTGGTGATGAAAAGACAGAAACATAACGCACACAGGTATATATATATATATATATATATATATATATATATAATAACATAAATATTATATAATTATATGTATATATCCATACATATATGTACATACCGACATCTATATGTATACATACTAGCATATATGGGTACAGGACATCACACAAACACATTAAACACAATGAGAAACGAAAACATAAAGACGAGGACAGAAAATGAACTTTTTTTCGAAGAACGAAAAAATACAAACAGAGAAATGAGACATGCAACATAAAGAATATTACCCATCTTCAGTTGTCCCTGCTCCATCTACTCTGCGCTTCGAAGGCAAGGACAATACGCGACTTCGTTGGAGCAGACCTTCCTGCAAGCAAATTAATTAAAATTTGGAAATTTTTGCGGAGAGTGAAAGTGTTAACAAGAACAGGACAGTGAGAACAAGACAGGACAGTGACAACAAACTTTCGGGGCTGTGTGGCCAAGACGATAGAAAAATTATTATGTTTTTGAACGCGAAGTTAGGTGTGAATGAGAGAGAAAAAAATTGACGTCTTTTCTCGGACGAGTCATCCTTTACTTTATTTCCGACCACCGGCCGAGTATGCGTATGGAAACAGCTAAAAGAAGCATTTGGCCCAGACTGCCTTCTTCCAACTGTTAAACATGGAGGAGGATCTGTGATGATCTGGGGGGGGGGGGGGCTATATCTTGGAAATCCGCCGGCCCAATGGTTTCCCTTCATGACAGAATTAATAGACTATTTAAGCATTTTATCTTATCAAAATCATCCAATGGTTGCGGAACTGTTTCCGGGGGGAAACACAACCTTTCAGGATGATAATGCACCAATTCACACAGCTGAAGTTGTTACTGAATGGCACGGAGAACATTCCAGTGAAGATGAACATCTTATCTGGCCACCACAGTCACTGTAACTAAGCGGTTCGGCAAAAGATTCCGATAGTACTAGGCTTAAAAACTTTTCTGGCGATGCGTTTTAGAAAAAGAAGTAAGGAGTCGATATCCTCCACCATCATCACTACAAGAACTGGAGACTGTTTTAGCTGAAGAATGGACAAAAATTCCTTTGGAAACAATTCAAACTTTGTACGAGTCCGTACCTCGTAGAATTCAAGCTGTAATTACTGCCAAAGGCGGTCCTACCCCCATATTAAAATAAATTTGTTTGAAATTTTGAGGTGTTTCCATTATTTTGTCCAACCCCTGTATCTGCTCAATGTTCAGATGACTGTCAATGTGTTAACGAAACATGGATATAATAAAAGTGTCATGACAGTTAATTGCTTTCAAAGCGTGTGTCAGGGTTGGGGCACACAAACAAGGCGAAGGAAACACGCTACCAATCGGATTAGTAGATGTTCAACTTGAAGCTTACACAAATAACATACTCTCATTTTCAGTTTCAGATAACAATAGCTTCTACTTTTGCTAGAAGGGAAGCTTTTATACATTACCTTTAACGTTTAGATTGCAACAGTATATAACGTGACGCTGATTGATTTAGCTGATCTCTGACACTGTGGGAAAGAAAGTTCGTAACACCACCAAGACATGTGACAGAAATAGAATAAACGAGTCATGGAGATTCCTAGTGCAGCATGATTAGATTCAGGAATTGGATATTGGTTATGACATTTAAAGTAGGTACTTAAGGGAAGCGAAGACAGTGAAGTGCCGTGAAAGTGCAATATCACAAAATGTACAATACTTGATCAAATTTGGATGGAAATCGAAGTGTTTTCGACGAGTAATAATAGATTTCCTATATTTCTCTTTTATCAGTTTATCAATGCAAAATGAATTTTAAGAGTTCCAAGTTTATAATCATCCAATTAATATTGGAAATGTTTTAACGATTCAGCTGTGGCTGTCGTGAAATCCTGAAACTTTACCATGTTCTGATAACAGGAAAATCTCATACCTTTAATAATTCTTCTAGTAAATTGCGATCGACCTTCAGACTAACGGACTAATTTCACCGAAAACTCAGTGGAATTACTCCGTTGAATTGATAATATATTTTTTTATTATATGGAGAAAACTTTTAGTTGGCTACCAAATCGAAATTAATTATATAAACTATGTTCTCTGTATACTGAAAAAAACATTAGATGATAAAACATAAAGAAGAATATTCTGTGTGGTCAAGAGTTTGTGCAGAAACGAACAACCAATTTATTGATCCTCGATTTCAATATCAAAGATCACAGACTTGGGTTATGATAGTCAAAGGAAAGCATATTACAAGAAGCAATAGGAACTGCAACATCGCAGTTATGGCAGGACCAACAGCTTATACGATAAATCAAAGAGTGTGGTTGGGGAAGGTTTCTATGTGGTCGCTCGACCTGCTAGAAATAGTTCTTTATTTCTTGATTTACACCCCGGCGTCTTGAAAAGGAACGTTATGTTGAATGATGTAACGCTAGTTATGCTATGAGGCGGCAGGCTGGTAGAAATCGTTCACACATCAGACAAAATGGTAAGCAGTATTTTTTCCTGCTTTTTACGTCGTGAGTTCAAACTCTGCCGAGGTCAACTTTGCCTTTCATCCCTTCGGTGTCGATAAAATAAAGTACCAGACAAGTACTGGGATCGATTTAAGCGACTTGCTCCCTCTCTCTCTACCCTCAAAACTGCTGGCCTAGAACTCTGCAACGGGCCCGCTTTTCGTTCCGTGGATGTTGTGACCTCGGTCACGTGAACGCCTTGGAATCCGGATAACCGGCCTTTTAAGTCCTGGCATTCGAGAAACAAAAAAAGAGATGTACTATGCTTTGATAATAGGTCTTCTCCATCAAAACTAACCTAAGACAAAATAATAACAGCAGTACCAACGATATCGTGTGAAAAATTATTATTTCGACTTGACAGAAAAAGCAATCTTCGTGGAATACTTGCTTATGCGTACGAAATAGATAACCTGTCTGAATTAGTGGCGTTACAAGGAAATGTGGGAGTGTGGACTATACCAGGAGATATCACCAGAGGAGGTAACATCACAATACAAGTCAATCCTTTGATACTTTTCGCGAAATGTTCCAGCAAATATTTATTGTTTTCATAACAAATCTCAATGGATTTGGTCCAGAAAAAAATACTAGAACTCCTTCTTCGTATTTACACGAGATGACGTCAATAATGGATGGGAGACACCATCATTTACTGTACTGGGTGATAGCAAAACACTAGTGGCGCTGCCGTCTGAATTACCAAAACATCAGAAGACAACTAAGAAAATGCTTAAAAATCAATATCTGTCTTATTCAAAGTATCACTTTCAGCATCTCTGAGAGAATAAATCTTGCGGTAAATAATTATTAAAGTTTAAAACTACGTATGGCTTTATCCACACATCTAGAACTAAGCATGTGCGAGATGGCAATTCACAGGGATGTGAAAAAGAGTGAAAGTATATCTATCTATTAAAAGCGCCTTTCAAAATATAACTATTAATCAGCTCTTTAACATATTTAACTTTGTTCAATTAATTATTACAAGAGCTTTATATTATTCCACAATACTGGATGGGGAGCTTCAATTTTCATAACATAAAGTAGTTATTAGAAAGCTGACTTCGTTATTTTTAAAAGTGATTTTTCCTTTTGTAGGAAGTGCAAAACTTAATCAAACATTTCCTTGGGATGCGGGGCATAGGAAAGGCTGGGGAGCTATTCTCTTATCTTTTATCCTTTACTTGTTTCAATCATTTGACTGACGTTATGCTGGGGTATCGCCAGGACTTTTTTTAAGCCTACTACTATCGGAATATTTTGCCGAACCGCTTTATTGTCTTGGCGAGAGATAAAACCTGTGAATGCAAGATATCATAGGTAAAGGTCAAAGTTCGTGACCTTTTGACCTCCGGTGACCTTTTTACAGAATAAATTTGCTTATCATTTGCATGAACTTGTAGATCTTGACCAGGCAATCATTTTAAGTGGTCATTTGAAATATTTTGGCAAAGAGTTGCAAAGTTAGAGCTGTTTGAGTTTTCCATACCCCTAATTTTCTGCCTCCAGCTGTAAAAGTGGTGGGGGTCTTCCATCCCAGCTTCTTTTTTGCTGGCAACATGAAATTTCTGGCTTGTCAGACCCAGGGCTACATGAAAATACCCATTAAAGTAAATCACAAGGGGGGTGGGGTCGTGACCCCCCTCACTAGCCCATGGTCTAAAAGAAGTTGTATTCTTGGGATCTATTCTACTCTAATATTATAAGAAAAGTCATGTAAATTCGTTGGGTGGTTCGATGCATTTCTTAAAAAAAAGGTTCACCAGATTTCATTGATTATTCGCGCACGCACATGCACGCGAGCACTTATACGCAGACATACATACACACGCACATTGACACACATTCATACACACACACATGCCTGCACATGTACTGACGTACATACTGATGTCTACTGGGTTCAAAAGTAGGTGGGCTGATAGTAGGGAAGATGTGGATTGCATTGGTTTACATGTTAGTGACGGTAGGCATATATTGTTGATGTGGCAGTGGTTACATTGTCTTTGCTAATTGTTGTTGTTGTATACACACGCACACGAACACACACAATAGACACGCTTTCATCTGCTTAGTCTGTGGGGGTATTTCAACTGATCAAAATATAAACTCTCTAATGTCCATTTTGCCGTGAATATTCAAAATGCAAACTTATATTATTACATGTTTTGTAATTTAAATTGGGTGTGAAGTGAAACAATTGTAGGCAATGTAAATTAATTGATAAATTAATTTATACCCATTGAATCTAACTATTTTCAAGCTTATTAATAAATATATATATATGTATGACTATATATATATATATATATATATATATATATATATATATATATATATATATATATATATATATATTCACATTATGTACATTATGTTTACATGTTTGTATGAACGTGCATACATGTGTGTAATGTGATGATAGTTTTCCAAATCGTTAACTATATATTTTGGTCTTAACTAAAACGCAAGTGGCTAATGAGCTTAGAAGGAAGTGTACTTTTAGATTGTTAATAATTTTAAACTATGCAATTCGAGATTCCGTGAGAGCGAAATTACACGCTCTATCCCGAAATTAATTGTCATATTCTATAATTACCGTAAGCGTGAAATCCCGTAACCTGAGATATCCAGAATGCAGTGTGTGTGTGTGTGTGTGTGTGTGTGTGTGTGTGTGTGTGTGTGTGTGTGTGTGTGTGTGTGTTTAGTGAGACAGACAGGAAAATAGAGCTGAGATCATATACTCATTATTAATTGGTTCTTCAAATGGCGCGGATGTCGACTTTGCCCTTCATCCTTTCGGGATCGATGAAATAATTTGCAGTCAAGTACTGGGTTCGATATTATCGACTTACCCCTACCCCCAAATTTCAGGCCTTGTGCCTATGGTAGAAAGTTACAGAGTGAATCAAGGGTCGTGAATTTCATATATAAGCACCAAATCGTATGTGTGTGTGTGTGTGTGTGTGTGTATAAATATATGTATATATATATAGGACTCCGTCGGTTACGACGACGAGTGTCTCAGCTGATACGATCAACGGAACAGTTTGCTCGTGAAATTAATGTGCAAGTGGCTGAGCACTCCACAGACATGTGTACCCTTAACATAGTTCTCAGGGAGAGTCAGCATGACAAAGTGTGTGACAAGGCTGACCCTTTGAAATACAGGTACTACTAATTTTTACCAGCTGATTGAACTAGAACAACGTGAAATAAAGTGTCTTGCCCCAGGACACAACGCGTCGCTGAGAATTGAACTCGCGACCTTACGATCGTGAGGCGAGTGCCGTTACCACTAAACCGCAGGCCTTCACGTAAATAGACATAGATGTACGTGTGTGCATAATCTAAGGGGAACAACTCTCAACATTGAACGCCAGGGTCTGTTTACTCTCGTTGAGCTGGCAAAATTGTTAGACTATTGTTAGAACAAAATGCCTTGCAGAGCATTTGTTTCTGCTGTTTATGAACACAGTTCAAACTATGTTGAAGTCAACTTTACCTTTCGTGCTTTTGGGTTCGATAAAACAAAGCAGCAGTCAAGTCCTGGGGTATAGGATGTTGACGAAACCTTTCCTTCAAATTTGCTAGCCTTCACAAACAATTAAGTACTTCTAACTACTTTATTATAAATTTTCCAAAATAAAATCTGCGATATTCGTCATCTGCATGCAAAGCTAAAATCAAAAGTACATTTTTTGAAAATTTTCAGATTAAGTTTTGTGGTTAGAAGAAAACGTAAAAGATCCGAACAGAGAACTAAATGAGATGTCCCCCCCACCCCACAACATCGCTTGACAACCAATGCTGGTGTGTTCACATCCCCGTAACTTGGCAGTTCAGCAAAAGAGACCGATAGAATAAGTACTAGGCTTACAAAGAATAAGTCCTGGGGTCGATTTGCTCGACTAAAGGCAGTGCTCCAGTATGGCCACAGTCAAATGACTGAAACAAGTAAAGAGTAAAGTCCTAAGCGATGTGTGTTACAGCTGGTCTGTTCACCAAAATACATGTTGCGTCAGTGGCCCTGTATCAGGTTCCAGAGAAAGTATCAGTTATCCAGGTCAGCTTTGCAAAGAGAAGCAGTTTACTGCTGTAATCACGCTAATGTTCATATATAACAGACAAAATGCTAGGGGGTGGGGGTGGGGGTGAGGAGTAGTGTTGATTAGATAAACCCCAGTATTTTATTGGTACTTATTTTAATGGTGGTAGGTAAAGCTGACTTCGCCAGGATTTGAGCTTTGACCATTGCTGATTGAAGAAACAGTGGACATGTTCTGTCCTTTAAAAACCTGGCTTTTTATAAATGCAAAAGAAATATCGACAATTAAGAGATGAAGAGATGAGGAAATACTAATGACACTGGCACTAAAGGTGACAGCAAGCTGCGCAGGTCTCTGGCTGAAGCCTCAACAGCCTCTTTCCTGTCCACAGAGCTGCATTATTTCCATGAATAAAACAAAATACTTAACCTGTTGTCTCAGACCTCTGAGTTGTAAACAGCCACCAGGACAAGGCACAGGGCACTCTTGTAAACAACAATTGCACAATATCCTCAATGCATTTTGTCAACTTATAATGCCAAATCTAAATGACCAAAAACAGAAATAAATTGGACAAAAGGAACCTAAGGGAAGAGAGAACACCAAAATACACACACACAAAACATATATACATAACATTTTCCTCAGTGGATTTATGAATACAGGTACACAATCCTTTATCCAGAACCCTTGGTGGCAGTTGTGCTCTGAATTTTGGATTTCAGAACAAAAGCCAACTGCCTCAGATTGTAAACTAAACATCAAAACAGACATCCTACTATGGTAGCAAAAGCACATGCATACATACTCACAATTACTGGGGAAAATAAAGATTACAAATATTATTACAGTATATTTATAGAGTAATATACTGGAAAATGAAATAGTGAGATAATTAAGATCACAAATAACAGAATGCATAGAGTGGGATAATTTAAAAGAAAAATACACAACCCACAAGTCCAGGTATACACATTACCATATTTCTGTGATGTGACGCACAAGTATTCACTAATTTGAATAAAGAAAGACTATAAATGGTATTACAATTTATTTGTATGCTAAAGTCATAAATTGGTTCAAACTAAGCTAAAGATGTAGCTGCAGTTAAGTTGTAGAACAGGGCCCATCAATGTCACCATCATCATCAGGTTGCAAGCAAACTTCCAACGATGAGCCAAGAATGAGATCCTCATGTGATGGAAGTGGCACTATGAGAGAGGGCATTTTTAAAGACTTCTTCAAGTGTCATCTGTCTCATTAGCATAGGTTTCTGTCTAAGCTATGTCTCTTTGAGTAAACTCCCATAATCTGTTTCTCACCAACAAATGTATGTTGTGCAAGGTCAGCTATTAACTGTTCACAAATTTTTTACCATATCGCCTGTAGGAATGTTTCCATATTCTTCAGTGAGACACTGCACAGACACCCCACTTTCTGTTCTATTGATAATGATGTTCCCTTTTCTTTTTCTCAGTTATCCATTGGGGTCTCTGCAGTTCTTTTTAAACAATTTCAGGATAAATTATACGCAAAGTCACAAGGAACAGCACTAAGACAGCAAATTGCAAATGGACGTCTTCTCTCTCTCTGAGTGCTGAGTCACACCTGACATTTGGCAATAAGTGGTGGCCGCCCTGCCAAGCATTGCCACGTCATACCTGAATTGGGACATGGTGATCAGCTGTTTGCACACCTAAATGACGTATTATGATGCACTCCACCCTTCATAAAAAAGTTTGGTTTCAGGGGCTTTTTGGATGTTAGATTTCTGGATAAAGGGGTTGTGTACCTGTATGCTGACAAGGGCATTGTTGTGGGAGAAATATTTTCAAATCAAGGGAGATAACTAAGATGATTTCAATACGACTGAAGAGGTTTATATATGTGCATATACTATGAGATATATATATATATATATATATACACGAGACAGACAGACGGGATTTAATGACAAATCTTGTGTTTAGAGCCAGGTCAACAGACCTACAATCAAAAGAGGAAATCCCATCTTTTTAGAATAAAAGGTCATTATTTAATGTTTTTCTTGTTTTTTTAGGGCAGATAAATAAAATACCAGTCTAGGGCAATGGAGAGGTGGAATTATTAGAGTCGAAAGGGTTGCTTTTGTTTTGTAGTACTTGTTCTGGCTCTCTGCATTCTGAGTTCAAATCCTGCTATGGCGTTTTTGATTAGTCTAACTTAATCACCTGGCTTGACACCACCCTGTATGCCTTAGGTGAGTCACTCTGTTGTATTTAAACCAGGTCTCTAGTTTGAAACTATCTTGCTCTCTAATAATACTACTACTACTACTACTACTACTACTCAAAATTCCTATGAACGATCATTGGCACTTCCTTTCTACCAGACTAAGCAAATAACTATAAAAACCCAGTGACCATAGAAGTTCTCATGGACACAACTGATTCAACACTTTAGCATTTAAACCAGACATATCTGGCCCAAATATTCTATGCTTATTTTCAAATTGGCCAGACCCAGCCTCTCATGCTGACTTAAAAGTCACATCATCAAAATCTCGAAGCTACAAGATAATACACCATCATCATTAAACATCCATTTTCCAAGCTAGCATGGGTTGACAGGAGCTGGCAAGGGGTCGTAATGCCCTTCCTAACCCCAATCCCTTTACAAAGTGTACTGCATGCTTTATATGTGGCACTTTGATTTTTTGGACATCAATTCTGTTGAGACAGGCAGGTCTGCTTGAGAACAACAATGTGCCACATAACTTTGTCCTTTGTCATCTCCTTTGGAAGGCTCAGCAAAACAATGTCAATAACTAAGCATTACATTTCACAGAGGAATCCAAATGTTAAAGGGTTACAAAAGGGGTAAGATAACTAATGATTGAATTGTAATATAGTCAAATTTGTTTTATCATTCAGACAGTATGTCCAACGTGTCACAAGAGATTTGATTGCAAACTATCAGGCCTGTTGCCATACAGAAGCTCCCTCATACCGTACTATAATGTAATGTAGTTGTTTAGTCTCAGGCTAGCCACATTATCAAAGTAACTGAAAGCTTGTTACGTAGGTAACCTAATCAACAAGAGTGGTGGATGTCAAGACAGCTGTAATTGCCAGGCTAAGGACAAAGGTAGGAAAAGAGAGCTGTTACTTTAGTTGACAACAAACATCTCTCATCAGGTGTTGGGCAAACTGTATGATGTGAAATATTTGCATAGAAGCACAACCTAAGTGCTATGCAAAGGCCAAAAAAATAAAAATCATGCAAATGTGCTCTTCTTAGTGTGTAACAGCAATTGTGAATAAACAAAAAAGCACAATTTTACTGATAGAGAAATTGAACACAAGAGACATTCACTGTTGTGTGTTAGAAAGACTGCAATGATATAGACATGTGTATGAAGAATGATTAAGTAAAGTGTCAAATGATTGTTGAGTAAAGTGGATGGAGCATGCAAAATAAGAAAACTGAAGATATGCACAGGTGTTGAGGAATGACCTTGTGATGCCAAACCTTACTTAGATGATGAAAAACTACAAACAGGTGGAGAAATGCCATGTTGAAAGCAAATCATTCAAACCATGCCCACAATGTAATAACGATACTAATAATGTTCCAGTTGTGACTATGCCATCTTTTTTTTTTTCAGCAATTTACAACTGATTTTATTTCTCAAAGCTTGCCAATTGATATCCCAAATGACTGCAAACTAGCTTTGATCAGTAGAAGGAGCACATTTTGAACAATTTGAATATACTGTAGTAAAATTCTGATATTTCATGCTATATACATCATAGTAATTGCATAATTCTTCTACTTTGGATGTTTTCCCTTTTCTAATATTTGTTCATCATCATCATCAGCGGTTAACGTCCGCTTTCCATGCTAGCATGGGTTGGACGATTTGACTGAGGACTGGTGAACCAGATGGCTACACCAAGCTCCAATCTGATCTGGCAGAGTTTCTACAGCTGGATGCCCTTCCTAACGCCAACCACTCTGAGAGTGTAGTGGGTGCTTTTACGTGCCACCGGCACGAAGGCCACTGGCAACGGCCACACTCAAAATGGTGCATTTTACATGCCACCTGCACAGGAGCCCGTCCAGCAGCACTGGCAACAATCTCGCTCAAATGTCTTTTCACGTGCCAGGAATGAGACGTTGGTAATGATCACGCTCAAATGGTGCTATTTACGTGCCACCGGCACAGAAGCCAAACAGCTGGTGCTCTGGCAACGATCACGCTTGGACGGTGCTCTTAGTGATTTACTGGTACAGGTGCCATCACGATTTCACTTTCCAATGAAGGAGACATTGACATGGGGGCCAGTCATCGAATTTAGTTCGATTTCGATTTCACTTGCCTCAACAGGTCTTCACAAGCAGAGTTTAGTGTCCAATGAAGGAAAGGTAAGCATAAGTGGGCTGGCTACATCCCTGGCAGAGGCCTTGGATTTTGGGGTTGCCGAGTCTTCTCACGCACAGCATATTTCCAAAGGTCTCGGTCAGAAGTCATTGCCTTGTTATTGTATTATAACAACTACTGGCAGAACTGGATTTCTCGTCACATTGTCTAGTTATTGGAACACAGGCACAACTGAATTCACTCCCTTGTTCTTTTTTTTCCCCCCGCCCTCTCTTCGGCATTAATTGTATCACATTATCAACTGCATAAAAGGACTAAATTCAATGATCGAATACATTTTTATAATAAAAAAACAAAAAAGAAGAAACAGCAGTAAAAATTTGTCATATATTACAATTCACATACAATTAACAAATAATTACAATTTGTTTCTATTTACCAAGATTCTCTACTGTTTATATAATTACTGATATGAAAATTCAATGTCTTGTCAGCAAAGAAAAATAAACTTAGCAGAATCATGGTCAATGGATGCAGGAAGAATAGTCATTTGTTTAAGACGCTTGTTTTATAATTACAGTGGTTAAGAGTTCAATCCCACTGCACAGAACCTGGAGTTGACTGAAGCGATGTGAGTGAAATTTGATAGACGGAAACTGTGTAGCAGTCTACTGGAAGAACTGCTTCTTCTGTTTGTAGGTGGTTCTTATATCTGTTGCCAAGTTTAACAAAACCATATACCCAGTGCATTTCAGACGAGTCCACTATTCAGACCAGGTCTCTACACTGAAGATAACATCTTCCCATCAGCCTTGGGGGCTCTGAAAAGGCATTATTGATGTATTCTTAGCCCTTCTCTAAGCTATAAAACAATTATGAAAGAGTTACTAAGTCACAAGAGAATTGTATTTTGTACGGCAATGACTTTGAAGTTTGGATAATCAGAAATGACAGATCTGTACATCACAATAATATACTGACATATCTTATGACACTTAAATGTCTTTAAAAAATGAGGAACTTGATTTATATGTCCAAAGAATATTCCTAAGTTCCACTTTATTAAATCAGAATCATCAATTATCAAGGTTAGTAAAAACATATACTAAAGTACCTTTCAGTCAAAAATTGTTTTGTACTAGAAAAATCAATGTATTAGTGCATAAATATTTCGCCTTTTCTTTCGTGACCGAATATTATACTTCACCATCATCATTCGTTCTTTTTTTCTTTCTTAAAAACTGAGATTACTTTTAATGTTCCTGAAACAAAATGACACTAGCATTCTTTCATGTCATCATATACACGTTTCTTAGGAAGCAAAAGAGAAAGCTAGCATAGGTAGGTATTTTAGCAAATTTGACCATTTGCATTTCGTGTCAATAACACCATACCGTACTGAACCATTAAGTAGGAATGGAACATACAGAGAATCAGATAGACTAAGGCAAAAAAAATAATTTTAAGAAATAAAATATGGTGCATTGTTAGAACCCAGCACCTTTATTTCTAAGCTGTTTTACTTCAAGACTGTAAATTCCTTGTTTATTCCAAAATGAACCACCAGCTTGTTTAGTCTCTCATTATAACTACGCTAAACATAATTAGGGATTCCAAGCTTCTGTATCTGGCATAAACTTGGACAAGGAAGTTTCTGGAATGTTTACTCTCCTGACAGTATTGCTATTTTCTTGTAAACATTTTGGTGTTCATTAAAACCATTTTTTACCCTTTTCGTACAATATAAATTTTTCACTTTATCATTATCCTTTTTCAAAGAGAAAAACTTAAAATATCAATTTTGATTCTTGTCAAGAAACAAAAACTTTATCAACATTTCTAACTGTTCAATTAAGTTAGATTCTGCTGAATATTTTACCTGTAGCAGTTAATAAATATGCTTTTTATTCGTGTCTCTCAGCTCAGTCACAATCAGACTCATCAGACAACAAGTTCACAACATCATTTAAGACTTTCTGTTTTTCTTTACATATTATTTGACTCGTTACAAAAATGCATTTTGACTTTCCAGGATGCTTTACTTGAATATGTTTCAAAATTTGCTGTCGTTGACTATTTTTAGCCTCACAGTGCGGACAGTGCACATATTTCAGCAAGTTCAGTTGCAAGTGCTGCAAGAGCTCAGCACTACATTGAAATATGAGGCCACAATATGCGCAGCAGAATTCTTTCTCCTCTGAGTGAACGGAATCATTGTGTTGTACAAACATTTTGACAAGATTTGTGTTAAAACCACAAAGGGAACAAGAATAAAGAAGAAACATGTCTGTAGAGACATGAGTAGATAAGTGTTTTAAAAAGCAGTCAATAACTGGAAATGCTTGGCCACAGTGTGCACAAACATAATCCTTTTTCTGTTTACTATGTACACAACGTAAATGCTCTACAAATTCATCTTGCACAAGGCTAGAAAAAGAACAATTTGAAAATCCACATATATAAAAGTTCCCACCATAGAGTTCATTTTTCTCTTTAGGATAGAGATTTACATTAATACTGGTAGTCTTTAAATCGAGTGGCTCTGTTTTTATTTTAGTAACATTGTCAACATTTGAAGAAACTACTAAATTAGATTCCTCAGATGTGGACTCTTTTTTTGATATCACATTTGAATGTGGAGATTCCACAATCAACTTCCCAGATTCAGGTTCAGTTACTCTGGATAAATTATTTTCAGCAGGTTCAAACACTGTTCTATCATCAATCACAATCGCATTAGAATCTAATGTTTTCTTTACAGACTCCAAAGTACTCTTAAGTGATTGTTGAGACGGTTTACTTGACTCCAAACAGTCACCAGACAAAGGCTCCACCAGATCCAAGTCAATAAACGTTCCATCTGATAGATTCCTCTCGACATCTCTCACAGACCAAACTGCTTCCACCTTAATGTTGTTGCCACAATCTGACTGGTCAGGCATTTCTTCCTTTTCACCTGGTTGGAATAATAGCTTTGGATAAATCTCAGGTTTATGTCCAAGTAGTTTAGAAATTGTTTTATTGTTTATGAGTAAACTGTTGTAGGAAGTAGCAGGAGTCTGTTCCAAATATTTTGAAGTATTTTTGTCGGAAGAATTTGGTTTCAATTTTGGTTTGTAGACATTGATGCCAATTACACTTTGGTTTGACACAGGAGGGTTCGTTTTAGGTGCATCAGTCACCATAGTCTTATACGTGTAAATATTATTAGATGACGACACACTAGGAGAAACTACATTCGAGTTGGTTGTCAGTGAATTAGACTGAACATTAGAGGGTGGGATATTTGATGGAGAATATATGTTTGAATAAGGTGTAGTTGCAATAAGATTCATTACACCAGGCTCCAAAGATTGAGGGAATTTTGCATATGGCAGTATTTTGTATTTGGCAGTATTAACTGGTGAAACTACAGGTAGAGTAGGTGTTACCAAATTAGGGGGAATAAAAAATCCTAAAATGTCTTGATTTTGGTTATTAACCTGAACATTGGTTGCAAGTGCATATGGAGCAAGGGAAGTGGTAGTTGCAGTTGGAACATTGGAAGCAAATGCCTTTGTAGCAGATGATTCAGTCACAGAAGTGAGAGGAACTGAACTTACAGGTATTTGTTTGTTTGAAGATCCAAAGAGAAGTGACTGGTAACCAAAAGAATTGACTGCGCCTGGAATAGTAATAATAATAGGTGACACAGCTTCAGAAACTTTGGCTGAAACTGGAGGACTCTGAACTTCAGGTGTAGCACAAACGATTTGAAAATTCTGTGTCGAAGGTGTTTGTAAAGTGCCTAAATAATTTTTTCGTAATATATTTGGCAATATATTTGGCAATAAAACAGGAGATTTCTTCTGAAGAGTTGCATATTTTTTCTGATTGGGTGAGTAAGACATTTGCTTTTGTGAAAGATTAACAGGTGCAGCTGTTGCAGGTGATAAAATAGCAGGTGAATCACTTTTTGAAGATCCAGTAGAGGTTTTTTCCTTGTTGTGCTTGGCCATCTCTTGAGATGGAGTGTCAGTCGAGGCATCACTGATAATTAGAGAATTAGTTTGTCCCGGTAATCCATCTAATTTCAGTTGGCCGTCTAGTCACTTGACTGGCGGCACACACTGTTCTCTGAAGAACTGTTCCTCAAAACTCTTTCTTGGCTGACATGCCTGAAGATTATTTTTCTTTAAAATAGGGATCCGATTCAAAAATGTTTTCGCAGCAGACATACTTTTCACCATTGAAGGTGACTTTAGAGAAGACAGCTGAATGATTTCATGAGATGAGCAAGCAGTTTTGGTAGCAGTGACAGGTATAGGAGAACTTGGCTGTGGAGCAGGCGTTGAAGAGCTAATATTCTGTTGATCCACATGGGAATCAGTTACAGGAACTGATGCCACTTTCTCAGGGTTTACAATATCCTCAAAAGGAACAAGACTAAATATTAAATTCTTACTTGCATGTTTTACAGAATGGTGGCTTTTAATAGAAGTGACTTTAGAAAAATAGCCACGACAATGGAAGCACCGTAACAAGAAAGTAGTTGTAGCAGGAGTTTTACCTTCCAGGTATGGCTCTTCAAGTTGAAGCAGGAGTTTCTTATATTTCTTTTTATTTTCATTGTCTGGCTGATTAGTTGTAGCGATCCTTTTCTTGTTGAAAGAACGACACATTGAGATGTGTGCATCAAATAAGCCACTGTCATCTGTAGTGAATTTACAACCAGAACACCGCTGTACACCATACTTTGACCAATCAACTGAACTCGCTGGTTTCGCTTTCGCATTATTTTCACCACTTTCTGCTGCCTTTGACTCGCCTCTCTCATTCAGATTCATTTTTGGTTGTTTATTTTCTTTTACCCTTTTTCCCAACACTGTTTGCCTTCGTATCAAAAGTTTCTGTATATCTAGCACATTAGAAACTTTATCAAAACATATGTTTACTTAGACTGTTTCCAACATGTGAAGAATGGAATGACGCCTTTTTCGTAAAAAAACAAATCAGTTTCCAAATAGCGGTACCTGGAAAGAGAAGAAATACAAAATATGAACTTTTAAAGCCAAACAAATTTGACAGAAATTTAAAAAATTAAATTATCACTCATAGAAAACTATGCCAAACAATATTCATGAAGTGTATATATATTAAAAATATAGTTTAACACCCCCACACACATACCACCACCAATACCGGAAATCTTGCTTATCTAACTGGAAATCCCCTTCCATACTGGTAGTCTCCTCTCTCATTACCAGCGATCTCACCCATGGCCCCCACTTCTCTCTCTCTCTTGCCCGGGACTAACCTAACCAGATAGCAACCCACCCATTTACTTAATCTAACATTGACATATTTACATTCATATTTATGTTTCATATTTATATTTGCAGCACCAGTAATGCTTGTTTTTACAATGCTCATAACACTTTCATTTACAATGTTTCCTTCTCTTACCCCCAGCAGGGACATGTTTCAATGGTGATAAGTTAAAAACAAGAGATGGCCAAGCATAAGTTAAAAACGAGTAAGTTAAAAATAAAAGATAAAGTTATTGATGCTATATAAATCTATAAACTTTTGATAGAAACTGTTTTTGAATAATGGATGATAAACCAATAAATAAAACAATCTAAATATTGGGTCGAAAAGCCCGTTTGAACAGAGAAGTCAAAGGCTGCTTGTTGGACTCAAACCCACTTTTCCTGTGGACATGACAGACACTATCATTGGAGCACTATGGGTTCAAGTCCGTGGACAGCCAACTTCTATCTAAAAGGAATTTTCAACTCAATATCAACATACTATTTGTTTATAGCTTCATCTACTTCAAGATTCACCATTCAAAAAAAAGATAAAGTTAATCCTGGTGGGCTCTTCTTGTTCTCCTTTTTCTTTTTTTTTTTTCTTTTTTTACACAGCCAGAACAAATACTGCAAGACACTAATGATATTAATGACTAGCATAGTAAACAATAAACCAACAATTACTGCTTACTTTCATCAAATGGGTTTCAGAGTTTTCAAAAACAAACACTCTGGATCGTATCAATTCCTCCAGCTCCAATATCACTTTTACTTCTCACACTAATTGAACTAGAACTTCCCCTGTTGTTTCATTTTTGCCAATGTAAACTACTTGCAGTTTCTTCAAATCCCAGATTCCTTTTTCAAGCCACAGCTCTGATGTATATAAAAATGAGTCACAAAGCAAGTATATGTTGACTGTAGCTAACTGGTAATAATGTCTAAAATTAATGAATGTATTGAATGATTGGGTATCCCCACTTAATTTTCTTTATTATAGACAAAATATTTCTGTCATTAGTTTTAAATATTAATTTTTAAATGATGCCCTTTCTGAAAATCGAGATGATTTTTTTTTTGTTTTTTTAATTATCTTAAGTGACAATTTCGAAATATTTTGTTAAAACTGTGCATTGGTTGGATCTTTTTTAAAACGGGGGCCACATTTTTCATTAATGTTTTACGTAGTGTTTTTGGTACCGAAAGACTTTCAAACTTCGTATACTTATCTATTTTGTGTTATAGAACAGAAAAATATTTTTGTATTCGAATTTATTTCATCTAAAAAATTGTCTTATTTCGATAATTTCAACCAATCACTGACGTCCATTCAGCCGATATACATTAAGTGCCGACTACATAAACAAACGATTCTTCGTTTTATTTGCTTTTTTCATTTTAAATTTGCTTTAACCCTAACCCTAACCCTAGGGTTAGGGTTAGAGTTAGGGTTAGGATTAATTGTTTCAGAATCGTTTGTTTATGTAGTCGGCACTTAATGTATATCGGCTGAATGGACGTCAGTGATTGGTTGAAATTACAGAAATACGACAACTTTAACATGGAATAATTTATGGATTTCTTTTTTTTTAAAGAAGACTAAGAGAAGAAGATGTTTTATATGACACATTCTACCAGTGTTCCAAGTTTCAAAGTGTTTCGTTAATGAAAAATGTGGCCCCCGTTTTAAAAAAGATCCCATTGGTTTCCTGAAATTAAATTGCCATATTTAATTTTGTGTGTGTGTGTACACGCTTGCTGGATCTGGGGAAGAGACCTTCACAGGCTCTCCTAAACCAGTGAAATTGTTGTCATCAATGTTTCTCAGCTGCAAGGAGAATATAAAGAATACCAGTGGTTTAACATTTAGGAAGGACTGGTCGTAGTGATCTGGTGGTGGGAACACAAGCGTGGTGAGAGGAGAGACCAGTGAGTGGGGAATGCTTGAATTGGGTTAGCATGTTAGCCAGTTCCAGGAAACAGAAATCATTAAGACAGTGTCGTTCCCAACCTGTGGACCGCAAAAGTAGTGCTTGGGGTCCGTGAACTAAATTCAAAATTTCATATATATACACACACATATATATATATATATATATATATATATATATATATATATATATATATATATATATGGCATAACTACAGGAAGAGGTCCGTGGGAAAACTCATTTAAATAAGAAAAGATCCTCGGTAGTGAAAAGATTGAGAACCACTGCATTAAGATAATGAGAGAACACAGTGCGTCTGTGGGCCAGAAGCTGGCGCGTGTCTGCTAATATAAAGAGTAAACTATTTTCTACTAAACAGTGTAGGGAAAAGTTTGAAGACAATGATGAAAAAACGCAAAAAATATAACAATAAGAGTCACTTCTATTATTACATGGAAACTGATGAGAATTTATAATTTGTTTATCCAACATAAATGTTGTTAATAATTACTGTGAGAAGCCCAGTTCTGCTTGGACAGACTTATAACATGAAGCTAAGTAGACAAAAGTAAACATTAAGATAATTTGTCCAAATATTGAGGATTTCATTGAGTTAAGGGGATACTTAGCTTTAACATTGAGCGAACCACATAAATATATAAAAGAAAAAAAAATCGTTCTCGAACTTGACGGCTAATTCTTTTACAAGCTTAAAAATGCGGAGTGTACTTCGATAGGATGAAGCCAAAAACACTTGGGGTACTACTTTTAGCCTGTGTTGGATGGACACTAAATACCGGAAATGCGTGAGTTGAGATGGATAACCATTGTAACTTTCCAATGGTTATCCATCTCAACTCACGCATTTCCGGAGGAAAATTTGAATAGTTTTAAGTTATTAGCGGGACATATTTGTAACTTACAGAAAAATGAACAGCTGTTTAGAATAATATTAGGAGAAAATAAACAAAACAGAAGAATTGAGAAAAATTAGTTCCCTCGTAGAGAAACGACAAAATTAAAATTAAAGAAAAAAAGAGAAAACAACAACAACAACAACTAGTCGGGAACGATTTACTCAGCACCCATTGCCAGTTGGTTTGGTTGCCTAGGAAGTAAATAGTCACGTAGATCAACAACGTATGATGAAACCACACTAAAAATAAGCAACTTGTAACAATTTACCAATATTTTCATATATTCTGTGGTGTCGTAGAACGTTAAATCTCGTCTAATCTAATCCCCACCGCAGTTCCACCATAAATGATTTATTTTGCGCGCGTTCATTTATAAATATGCAGGAATACAACGACGAATCGTTTACCATGTCGCTCAGTTGTCTACAACTAACAGTCATATTCACACACTATGGCCTTAAAAAATATAAAGATATTGTAGTGATAATGTAGTGAAGGATATGCAAAAAGAAATTACACTGTGCATAATGTAGTTGTGATGTGATCATGGCTGAAACGCCTTTGGTCATAGAGCTGGTCACTGAGGACTGACCTAGGGCCAAACAACTTTTGAGGAGTGAGTGAAAGACAGAAAATAAACCAAGCGTAACAACAATGTATGTTCAGTTGTTCTGAGAAAACAGAATGTCTACATTGCGATCGTTTTTGCAGATCTATAAACTTTGTTAGTGGTGGTGCTTCATCACAGCTTATTACTGTAGAATTACCATTAATTTTCATTATGTCTATATGATCTATTCCCAATGTATTTTAATTTTTCGGTTATTATCCAAAATGCACCAGGAGACATTTAACGCACTCGATCGGTTAAAATATTCACTAAATTAACAACTGTTGAAATAGTAATTCATATCGGCAATACGTAAATTATTCAACACTCAGCAATCAAAAACCTTTAGTATTTTAGTGAGACAGTTTTTATTATTGACACAGGTTTGCCTGCCCAGAAGGAAGAGGGAAGGCTCTAGGTGGTCGCTAAACCCACTACAACATACAGATCATAGAGCGTAGGAAACACTGGATAAAGTAGTCCTAGATACAACAAAAAGTAGGGATGGACACAGCTGGACTGCCTTTCATTGTGGATGCATTTGCTTAATCAGAGCTAAACAAGAAACCACATGTCACTTAAAGCTTTGATAGATTAGATAGATAGATAGATAGATAGATAGATATGGGAGAGACGGAGTTGTGGAAATAAGGCTTTCCAAGAGAAGGTCCATGGTACCGCGAGACAAACTAACGCCAGTTAATGTAGGATGCTGAGATAAAGGTGATACACGTTGGTTCTTATGTGTGTGTGTGAATGTATGAAACTGACGCTATTAACAATGAAATCTCGTACAAAAGGGTGGGAACTGTTACGAGACAGAATATTCAAACCAAAGCATAAATTGTCAGAAACGGTGCCCGTTCTTACTAGAACGAGTAAAAATAAACACTTTTTATTATTTCTTTTTTAAATAGATAAATACCTGAACTGATTTAAATATGCATAAAGTTTATTAGATATCGTATCAATTAAGGATTGATATTGAACATATGTAAATAAGTATGAGTAATTAGGCTTTAATGAAGATAACGTAAAACAATGAAACATACTTACAGTGAGCAACAAACATCGGTCAGACGAGAAACTGACAACACACAAAGCAAACGGCCTTTTATGCCACATGCTATTTATATAGCGAGAAGAGCATGCTGACGTTTTCTTCGTTCGTTGGTCAATTTTTCCACTTACAAACGGAAGTTTATTGTTTATACATTGGTTATTAGTTTCGTATAAATATTTTTAGGAAAATATATTCCACAAATACATTTCATATTTAGTGGGATAGAAAAAAATTCCCTGAAACATTTTCTACAGACAAACTGCTTAATAGTTTCTTTTTTATGCAAATTAATGTTTTTTTTATGCAAATCCACTTCAACTATAAATTGCTTTTTGAGCTGCGCAGAAATATTTATCTGAAAATTTATGCGCGCAGGCTTAACAGTTTGGTGAAGAATTTCGCTTAGCAACCGCATAGTTTTACGTTCAATCTCAATTTACACGGCACAAGAAGTACGTGTTTTCTTTATAGTATTGGATTAAATAAATATAAAGGAATCACAAATTCCATCAAGAAATTGGTTATGGGATTCGAAAATATATATTGGGAAAAGTATTCTAGTTCCGTGTTGTTGTTGTTGTTTATTTTCAGGTTACCGCTGAACGAGCTACTCAGTTCATCGTATTTTTTCCAATTATTGTGTACTGCGAACTTCATCGATTAACGTATCATTTTGGAATTTGTTTTACCGAGTTATGCGATCTTTCGGTAATAGACACCATAACTTCCGGTCGTTGTGCGCACGCGTACTGATTACATTATCGTATAGTGTTTATGTGTTTAAAGTTTGAAAATTGTATGAATCTGAGGGGAGAAGGTTTGAGTTTAGTGGGCCATTCATTTTTTTTTTTCTATTTAATATTGTCTTTTCATATTTTCAAGTCATTTAAAAACAAACGCACTATACGACAATGTAATCAGTATGCATGCGCACATCGACCGGAAGTTATGGTAGTCTAGTACCGAAAGATCGCCCCGAGTTATTTTTAGTGGGTTGGAGGGGGCTACTTTTTCTAGTGAATCAAACGACTACGTAGAGACGCCTCCCTTTACTTTAATAATGGCAGATCTCCACGCTAAATTATTAATTTTTTACTTTTCTGCGTCCATTTACCGCTGAGATTGGTGTTTGCTCCGACTCATTACGTTCTGAATTCAAATTTCGCCAAGGTCTGCTTAAACTTTCAGTCCTCCAGGGTCGATATACTAGTCAAGTATTGAGTTGATATAATCAACTAAGTTAGCCATAGAAATTTGGGGGTAACTCTCCTTCATAGAAGGTAGACTTTTTTTTCTAGAAAAGAAAGTTCTTCTATAATAATAAACGCGAAATCTGTCTGTCTGGGACCTCTGTATCTCAGTCTACATTTGCTTTACGTCGACATATTATACCTATTTGGAATCAAAATGATCTGAGGATTGAAAATCTGCCTTCATTTCGTTCTTCAACATCCAGCATTGGAATCTGATTTAAAAACATTTGGGTTGCTATTTTTAGTAGGTAGAGAGTGGCTGATTCACGCCATCTTGGTTGGTGTTTGTCAGATGACACCAGAGATCGGGGGGGGGGGAGATAAATTACATTGTCTTCGTTAATTTTACGTCAAGATAAGAACTTTAGAACAAATTGGCCAACAGTTGGAATTCAAATTGGGACTGTAGCAATAGAATGATTGCATTAAAGAATTCTCATCCTTCCTTAACCTCCGCTCAAACACCACCGGGGCATATAGTCATTATAAACGTATTATAGTTATACTATTTAGATCTCTTTTAGTTTTGGGCCTCAGGCCCAATTAGCTCTCGGAAGGAGGTAACTTCAAAGTCCGCACGGAATTTAGCTTTTAAGCTAGTTATATAAGAAATTTAAGTTGACGTCATCGACGTGGATCTAGATGTATTTAAAACATTACACAGCCCACCCACCCCGCACACACACACACAAACAAACAAACAAACACAGGAGGAAGCACATAAGAGCAAAACAAGATGTCGAAAAACAGTACTCGAATACTGAAGGTAGAGTAATATGCTTTTATTAAAGCCGAAAAATACTTCACAAACTGTTACTCATAGTTTCATGTTACTGTTCATTGAACAATTGTGATCATACGAACATACTCATATATATATATATATATATATATATATATATATATATATATATATATATAGATATAGATATTGTTGTACTTGGGGATGGTCATATTGCCAGTTTAGCCAATAAAAACACACGCACTGTATATTTGGTGTTAATTTTTTTTTTTTTTTCTTTTTTTTTTCAGCTTTATATTACATTAATCTTAATCTTAATCTTATTTCGGCCAGAGTTCTTTCGTCACACTTCTGTGACCTCATCAGTGGTCCTTTGTTTCCTTCTTTCTTATGTGTGTCTCACCTTGCTAACTATCAGCCATTTTGTATTTTGTATTCCTATTGTATGTGTCTACGCATGCGTGTCCTTCAATGTGTCTGTGTCTTTTGTAAGTGCATGTGTGTATGGGGAGTGTCTGTATCACCTATATTCTCTGTTAATACGTGTTCGTTTGTATTAGTTTTTATTTATTTATATGTTCATGTGTGTGTGTGTGTGTTTTTTTTTATTTTTTTTATGTGTTTAATTAAATTTTGTTAACGTATGTAGTATTTAATTCCATTTGTTTATCTATGTATTGTATTATACTTTGTTCCTATTATTGGTTTATGGGTAACATGTTGTCACATGCTGTGGTTTGTTAGTGGCGTATGTTAGTGTTCCATTCTAGTTTCCTATTCAGGCTAGGTTTCCCTTCTATTATGTGTGTAGCTTCAGTAATTTGTCTAAGTGCTGCATCACTGCTATGTGTAGATAAGATTTTAATTTCTATGTTGTTGATTGAGCCTCTATGTTCTTGCTCAGCGTGCTGGTACAGAACTGATGAGTTCTTCCCTTCCTTAAGTTCCCTCCAATGTTCGTTTGCCCGCTCCCCTATACTCCTTGCTGTTTCGCCTACATATGTCGTTGTCTTATTTCTGCATCGTCCCTCTGTACATCTTATACTATAGACCACATTTCTGGTTTTGCAGTTCGTTTGTGGGCTAAATCTACATACGATACAGTTCCTATCAGTGCAGGGGGTTCTACTGAAAGGGTATGTTCTACTGATAAGGGATTTGATAGGGTTGCCTGGCCTTTCAACAACCTTAATTCTTAGCTTAATTTTGTCTAGGGCCCTTCTAAAGCGGTACGCCAGTTCGCCTCTAGGGGTGGTGTCGACGAACATGACGCTTTGGTACTTGTGGCTATTGTACCATGAGCTTGCCTTCCCTATTTTCTTCTTAGTTCTTTCTATGGTGTTCCATGATTTGCTCCTATAGAGTGGGCAAATCCCATTCCTATCGTTGCGTTTGATTGTTTCAAACTTCTTCATAGCTCCTTTGTAAACCCTGATCCTTTCTTTATGGCTGTAACCCGAGAACTGCATTTCGTCCACCGCATGCAGTTCTCGGGTTACAGCCATAAAGAAAGGATCAGGGTTTACAAAGGAGCTATGAAGAAGTTTGAAACAATCAAACGCAACGATAGGAATGGGATTTGCCCACTCTATAGGAGCAAATCATGGAACACCATAGAAAGAACTAAGAAGAAAATAGGGAAGGCAAGCTCATGGTACAATAGCCACAAGTACCAAAGCGTCATGTTCGTCGACACCACCCCTAGAGGCGAACTGGCGTACCGCTTTAGAAGGGCCCTAGACAAACTTAAGCTAAGAATTAAGGTTGTTGAAAGGCCAGGCAACCCTATCAAATCCCTTATCAGTAGAACATACCCTTTCAGTAGAACCCCCTGCACTGATAGGAACTGTATCGTATGTAGATTTAGCCCACAAACGAACTGCAAAACCAGAAATGTGGTCTATAGTATAAGATGTACAGAGGGACGATGCAGAAATAAGACAACGACATATGTAGGCGAAACAGCAAGGAGTATAGGGGAGCGGGCAAACGAACATTGGAGGGAACTTAAGGAAGGGAAGAACTCATCAGTTCTGTACCAGCACGCTGAGCAAGAACATAGAGGCTCAATCAACAACATAGAAATTAAAATCTTATCTACACATAGCAGTGATGCAGCACTTAGACAAATTACTGAAGCTACACACATAATAGAAGGGAAACCTAGCCTGAATAGGAAACTAGAATGGAACACTAACATACGCCACTAACAAACCACAGCATGTGACAACATGTTACCCATAAACCAATAATAGGAACAAAGTATAATACAATACATAGATAAACAAATGGAATTAAATACTACATACGTTAACAAAATTTAATTAAACACATAAAAAAAATTTTAAAAAAACACACACACACACACATGAACATATAAATAAATAAAAACTAATACAAACGAACACGTATTAACAGAGAATATAGGTGATACAGACACTCCCCATACACACATGCACTTACAAAAGACACAGACACATTGAAGGACACGCATGCGTAGACACATACAATAGGAATACAAAATACAAAATGGCTGATAGTTAGCAAGGTGAGACACACATAAGAAAGAAGGAAACAAAGGACCACTGATGAGGTCACAGAAGTGTGACGAAAGAACTCTGGCCGAAATAAGATTAAGATTAAGATTAATGTAATATAAAGCTGAAAAAAAAAAAAGAAAAAAAAAAAAATTAACACCAAATATACAGTGCGTGTGTTTTTATTGGCTAAACTGGCAATATGACCATCCCCAAGTACAACAACATCTGTTTCAACACACGATTTCACATAAAAAATCTTGCAAAACAAATATATATATAGATATATATATGTATATAAAGAAGAAGTTGAAAAACTTTTTGGGTATTATTTATTCATGATTACATGTGTTTCATTTACTTATAAGAATTGCAAAGTTGTAGAAGTTGGATAAACATGTAAGAAATTTCCTGTTAGAAATTATTATTATCATTATTATTATTATTATTATTATTATTATTATTATTATAGTTATTATTAATCTGCATGTTTGTTACAGACACTTGCCGAGACACACCCAGCGTCTTGGGGGCGAGTGAAGGATAAGAGGTGCTACAGTATGACTGAAAGCTTGGGGAGATGAGGTAGTGAAATATCTTCATGTAATACAACACAAGCATTTTAATGGATAAGGTTTTTGCAAATAGGCGCAGGAGTGGCTGTGTGGTAAGTAGCTTGCTTATCAACCACATGGTTCCGGGTTCAGTCCCACTGCGTGGCACTTTGGGCAAGTGTCTTCTACTATAGCCTCGAGCCGACCAAAGCCTTGTGAGTGAATTTGGTAGATGGAAACTGAATGAAGCCTGTCGTATATATATATATATATATATATATATATGTATATGTATATATATGTGTGTGTGTGTGCGTTTGTATGTTTGTGTGCCTGTGTTTGTCCCCCCCCCCCACATCGTTTGACAACCGATGGTGGTCTGTTTACGTCCCCGTAACTTAGCAGTTCGGCAAAAGATACGATAGAATAAGTACTAGGCATCCAAAGTCCTGGGGTCGATTTGCTCGACTAAAGGCATTGCTCCAGTATGGCCGCACTCAAATGACTGAAACAAGTAAAGAGTAAAGGATGTGGGCAGTTCTTGTCAGCACAATCTTTTGGATTTCTCTGAGACATGGTTTTCCTGGGATCTTATCTCGATGCTTCTGACATCGCTTTTTTATACCTAGCGCGCCTACAATAACAGGAACAGTTCTCATTTTAAGATGCCATATCTTTTGTCTTTTATAATTGGATCGTTCTGTCAGTGTTGGCTGGAAAATCTCAGAGAATAGTGAAATTTTTGCCTTCAACGATTGGCTCAGGATGATGTTCATACCAGTAAGCAGAAGTGCCGATTTTGTAGTGTTTACATATTTTCCAATGTAAATACTGTCCTACCCTGTCGTAGCGGCTTTTGTATTCGTTTGGTGTCAGCACAGGACATCCCGAGACGAGACGGTCTATTGTTTTGTCAAATGTGTTGCAGAATCTGCTTCTAGGGTCTTGATGGCGGAGTGATTCACCGAGTAAAGAGAGATATCTGAAAGAGCATGATTGGTGTAAGTAAACCATCGAGGCCAAATACTTAAACTGGCACCCGTATCCACCATAAAGGACTTTGAAGAATTGGCGTCTCTGATAAAGAACGCACGATATGGTGAATCGATGGGGGAGACGACTGACGTGCCCAGCTCCTCCCTGTTGAGTTTCCCTGAAAGAAATGTAGCTGTTTCTTGCAATACTTACCAATACATACATGCAAAGCAAACAATTCGTCACGTAGGGTGTCCAACGAAAACCACTCTCCTTACCAAGCAGGCTTGGTAGGGTCGCCGGTTTAATAGCCGACAGCCTGGCCAAGAGACAGGTTGTACTGGGTTTCATGCTAACAGTAACACGAAGAGTGACCTGATAAACACACACGCACACACACACACACATTATTTCGCTTAGGCAAAGCAATACTAATAACCTGGTGTCAGAACACATACTCTTCTTTTGTTTTTAGCACTTTAGTATTGATAGCATCAATACAGGTTTTTTATTATCTCTTCTATTTCCCTTATCATATTCATTTAGCTTTAACTGTATCAGATGAATCATCTCAGATTTCTTACATTGCTTTCAGTTCACGTGGAAATTTAGTATAAAGATGTCAAAAGTGGTCTTTCTAGCATTGAAAATCCTCAGCTATGCTTGTCTGTATATTGCCATCTTTATCTTTGCTTTTCCTGCATGTTTTTTTCTGCTCTTTCCTTCCACTTCACGAACCACCTTCAATAGTTAGTACTTACTGTTCTGAAACCCAGATTTCAATAGTTCCGGGGTTTTTTTTGCTACTTTGTTCAGTTGTACTTTGTACCGTTCGTTCGGCTTCAACAATATCGTCTGGGTTGTTCAATATTTCTAATCTCGTATTTTTTTTTGTCTTTATTCATAGGTTAGCTCTATGTCTGATGACAGGCGTGTCACTTGTTTTGAAGCTTTCAATCCGATGGTTACTTCTGTGATTTTGTAGTTTCTTTGAAAGGCACGTAAACTTCGTATTATGTCAACCGCCTCGATGTAAAGCAAAGAAGCGAAAGGGTAGCCTCTCTGTATTTTTAATTTTTGTGGCAGTCTTTATCGAAAATTTTCTTCTCATTATATTGTTATGGTAATTTACAAAATAAATTATGATGATGAAATATATCAATAGTCTTTTTATTTCGTTAAGAAGATTAAATTGATCATAAGGAATCAAAATCGGATAGGCTAAAACAACAGCAGTAATCTGGGGCAATCTTTTGACCCAGCGTAACTCTTCTTTGTGTATGGCCGAACACAGCTGATTTCTTCCTGTAAAAAGACAGAAAGAGAAGAATCAATCCAAGTACAAGAGTGGTTCTTTATTGACCTCGAAAAGGAGTGGAAAAGTTACATCATAAGTTTAGTTCAGTAGATGTATCATATGACATATCAACTTGACTACACCTTTGACGCGACCTCCCCGCATGGCTGTCACATGACCATAATATACAGACGTAGCTGAAACCTGACTAAAATTTCCCTTACCTCACCAGGTGAGCATCTTCAACCAATCAATCTGTGTGTTAACTGATAGTGATCTGAGTCACATTCTCTCTATAAAAACAAACGGCTATTAGAACAATCGCCAGAAACGATAGTTCGTCACACTCCTTCACGTTCTTCATAGCGTGATAGACCACCAAATTACTACTGAACGCTGGCGTTCCGGCAAGACTTCAAAGACCCTACACCACGACCTCTCAGAACCGCAAAGACACGGTTACCACTTGCAACAATAGAGAAAAGAACACCCTGTAGCAGGCTAGATTTGATGTACCATATCAATTCGATATGAGGTAGCCTACTACTAAATGTAGCGTATAGATGTAACGCTTCAAGGTTCTCGCGTCAGAGTAACCAGTGACCATCGAAGAATTAACTCCAAGAAGGAAGAAATGTTATTTGCATATATTTATTCGTTTATCCGACAGGTTGATACAGAGACAGTAGCAATTCTAGTGATAGTGGCGACAAGGATGACTCGCTGGTTAGTAGTTGACATGTAGAAAAAGGCTGTCTGTCAGTAGAGAGGGAAAGATAAGAGGAAGAGATACAAAAATTCTCTCTGTTATATAGGCCATGGTCAGAAATGTAAGTCAAACCTTAAACAAAGGACTGACCTCTTCTTGACCAGCACAGACCCTAGGGTCGGAGTGTTTCCTCATCAGTCATCATTTCCAGTAATCAAATGAAAAGAAGAGAGAGAGAGAGAGAGAGAGGCTACGGTTTGTTTATGGAGAAGACACAATTGACAAGAGCCATGTGCAGATAGATGAAGATTAAAGAAAGGGAAGCCAGCATTGTAGACAAAGCACGCAGTTGGAGACTATCGATTCCGACCACTGACCCAAATCACTAGCGAATGCGAGCTTATCGGACAACTGGACAATGGTCACAATGCATTACAGAAAATGGTAGAAAATATTAGGTATCGGAAAGTGTGTGCAAAGTGAATACCTCGGCCGTTGACAACCGATTTGAAGGAGCAAAGGGTTGAATTCTACTCTGATCTGCTGGAAGTGTTTCAAGCCAATGAAGACACTTTTTTTTCCTTTTTTCTTTTCTTTTCTGATGTGATGACAGAGGAAGAGACCTGGTCGTATCTTTACGGCCTAGAATCGAAGGCTCAGTTCATGGAACGTTGTCACAGTTCTTGTCCAAGACCTACAAAGTCCAAGGGCCAGCTGTCGACTTAGAAAGTCGCGGTAACTGTTTTGGGCGATGTCAAGGGATCATTGTCCTTGATTTTCTGGACCGTTGAGATACCCGCAAGGCATAGAGAAGCCATTAAGGAGGAAGAGACCGAACAGCAATCTGAGAATAATCCCCATTCATCATGACAATGCGAGATCACACACATCTTCAGCAACAAACCAGAGAATCGGAAAAACTAGGCAGGTTACTAACTCCTCGCCATCCACAGAACAACTCCACATTCAATCCTTCTCATCATTTAATGTCATATATCTAAGATAGAATACTTTAGGAAAAAAGTTGAGTCTTGGAAGATTATAGAGAGGATATTCACAAATGCAAATGCATTCTTCAATGAATAGCCAATGAGAAACATTAGGCCTAAAAGATTATTTCTGGAAATCAGTTACATGGAGACTGATCAGGCAACTTCCATGCATCTCTGTCTCAAAGAAAGGTTAAGACTATTTGAGTGTCATGCAAACACCAGGAATATACAGAAAATAGACCCCCTCAAGTGACAGGGGGAATCTTTGGAAGTAGTAGACAGTTTCCATTACTTAGGTGACTGAGTTAGCAGTGATGGAGGTTGTTCCAAAAGCATTGCTGCTAAAATAAGAATGGGCTGAGCAAAGTTCAGAGAGCTACTACCCTCCGAGTGAAAGGCAGATTGTATGATGCCTGTGTATGAACATCTATGCTACATGGCAGTGAAACATGAGCTGTGACTACTGAGGACATGTGAAGGCTTGAAAGAAATGAAGCCAGCAGGCTCTGTTGGATGGGTAATGTCAGTGTGAATGAATGGCAGGGTGTGATTTGAAAGAAAAATTGGGTATACAAGGCATAGGGATGTTGTGTGCAAGAGAGAAGACTGCACTACTACGGTCATGTGATGCATATGAAAGAGGACAGCTGCATCAAGGGGTGCCGATCTTTGATTGTGGACGGTATAGACCCAGGAAGATGTGGGACGAAATGATGAGAAAGGATCTTCAGACATAGAGTCTCACAGAGATGACAAGGAACTGAGACTTTTGTCATCTTATCTGACTGAGACTTCTGGTTTGCTGTGCTTGAAAAGACCGACACAAAACCTGCTCCTGTCACACTGTCCAACCCATGCCAGAATGGAGATGATGATGATGAACAAAGCATTTATTTTAGTTATTTTCATTTTTCCATTTTATTTTGAATATCCCAAACATTACATGATGTCCCAGGCATTTACCTAAGTTGCTATTCCTGAGTTCAACTATTAACAACAGATCTCTACTCTGGTGCCCTAGAGAGAAGTGTGGTCAACCGAACCAAGGAACTTTCGTTTCCACATTGATCAGATGGAGAGTCTACATAGTAAATATGTGTCAACAGCAACAAAATTGGTTGTGTGATCACTTTTAGGACATTTTTCAGATATTTTCTGTATGGCTCTCACTTTTTGAAATTTGGGATATTTTCCACTCTGAATCTATGCAGTTATATACTTGTTCCAAATTTGAAACCTACTGGAATAAAATTCCTATGGTGGACGGTAGAATTAAAGGAAAATGAGATCTTTTCTGTTTGGTTTTCACTTTTCACTTCCTATAACAAAATTATAGGAATTGAAAAGTGAAAGATCTCATTTTCCTTTAATTCTACCCATCCACCATATATTGGCTGACAGCAAAGTGAAAGGAAAACAATTGCCAAACTATTAGTTGGTAAAATGTAAGTTTTCATTTCGTACAAAAGTTAGCCCATACCTTAAGTTTATGAAAATGACGCCAAATAAAACTTGTTACGGCGCGAGTTTTAATTTTGATGAAACTCCAAGTCATTTCTATTGTGTTTTAGTAGTTATGCCCTAAAACAGTTTCCTCGCTTCTGATATACCGTAGCTCGATCTCCTAAAAGTGGTCAAGTTACACTTTTCTGGCAGAAAATAATTAAAAAAAAAAAAGAAAAGAAAATGTACGAGAAACGTGTATCTTGGAGAATGTATTTCTGAACCTGTAAAACATTAAAAATAGACAATATGATCTGATTCCGGCTGATCGAACAACTCAAACGGGGCTAAACAACATACATTATTTTATTAAGTGAATGCAGTGTTATCGCAGTTTTCTATATGTTGCTTAAGCTTGTTTAGCCTATAACCACCGGCATTGCAGCCGTGACCGCCTCGTTTTTCTTTCTGAAACTATTTAGAACTACACTATCCAATAGGTTTGGCAACTATTTCTAGCAGATGACCACGTGTAACGTGACCTAATTAGTAATAAAGAGGAAGAAACTAATTTCAAACTAGAAGTTATATTTCTTGTTTCTTTTTTTTTTTTAGCACTACTCTCTTTGAATCATCGGTTTTATTTAAACTGTAGTAACGCCTGCGCATGCGTAGTCTTACGCATGCGTAGAATTAATAAAGCAAGCGTTTCCCGCTCAATTCATTCTCTTTCTCGCTGGCCAGCGATTGAGCATGGACGTGTGTTTAAAAGCTGTCTCTACATCTTTCGGTCTTACACTCGACAGCTCGTTATTCTCACCTCTAAAGATGTATAACTAAAGATATGTATGTTTAACCAAGTAAATAAATGTTGTTTAAGTTGTTTAGTCTGGAGTTCAGCGTTCGTCTATTTCTTTAATTTTATAGTAGAAAGTCAGGTATACAATCTAAAGATGTATAACCCACTTTCTACTAAAAAACCAAGAATAAATTAATAACGACTCTGGTAACACCAGGATGATGAAAAGATATTTAGATGTTCTTTCGTTCTTTACTGTGTTGCTGACACTGGATTTTGACGTAGCTAAACAAGTATAGGCTTTTAAAATCGGCAGAAGCCTCGAAATAATTAAAAGGTATTTTATGGTTTTAGTTTTACCGAAAGCTTTTAGTGTAATTAGTGCTTTCCTAGCTTTACGTAACCTAAAGCCTCACCACCATGTGAAAGCTAAGGGTTATGGAAAAGGTCAGAAGATCAAAATATATCTGATGTTTTTGGTTTTTCACCGTAGTTGCTGGAAACATGAAAATATTTCTAGCAGATTAACTGGTCATGTAAAGGCTCGGTAGCGGGAGTAATATGATAGCTCCACAGTTGGTGTTTTGCGTATATTTCGTGGTAGTCATCACTTGAAAGTATCAAATTCAAGGACATTAGTATTCGTCGCCTTAGTCTGGCGATCTTTCGTTTGATGTTCATAAACTGACAGGCAAAACGATTATATGGTAATCTACAGTCATCATTTCGTACGTCCCAACGACGCAATATCACATACAAACACAATAGAAATGACTTGGAGTTTCATCAAAATTAAAACTCACGCCGTAACAAGTTTTATTTGGCGTCATTTTCATAAACTTAAGGTATGGGCTAACTTTCGTACGAAATGAAAACTTACATTTTACCAACTAATGGTTTGGCAATTATTTTCCTTTCACTTTGCTGTCAGCCAATATATGGTGGATGGTAGAATTAAAGGAAAATGAGATCTTTCACTTTTCAATTCCTATAATTTTGTTATAGGAAGTGAAAAGTGAAAACCAAACAGAAAAGATCTCATTTTCCTTTAATTCTACCGTCCACCATAGGAATTTTATTCCAGTAGGTTTCAAATTTGGAACAAGTATATAACTGCACAGATTCAGAGTGGAAAATATCCCAAATTTCAAAAAGTGAGAGCCATACAGAAAATATCTGAAAAATGTCCTAAAAGTGATCACACAACCAATTTTGTTGCTGTTGACACATATTTACTATGTAGACTCTCCATCTGATCAATGTGGAAACGAAAGTTCCTTGGTTCGGTTGACCACACTTCTCTCTAGGGCACCAGAGTAGAGATCTGTTGTTAATAGTTGAACTCAGGAATAGCAACTTAGGTAAATGCCTGGGACATCATGTAATGTTTGGGATATTCAAAATAAAATGGAAAAATGAAAATAACTAAAATAAATGCTTTGTTCATCATCATCATCTCCATTCTGGCATGGGTTGGACAGTGTGACAGGAGCAGGTTTTGTGTCGGTCTTTTCAAGCACAGCAAACCAGAAGTCTCAGTCAGATAAGATGACAAAAGTCTCAGTTCCTTGTCATCCCTGTGAGACTCTATGTCTGAAGATCCTTTCTCATCATTTCGTCCCACATCTTCCTGGGTCTATACCGTCCACAATCAAAGATCGGCACCTCTTGATGCAGCTGTCCTCTTTCATATGCATCACAAGACTGTAGTAGTGCAGTCTTCTCTCTTGCACACAACATCCCTATGCCTTGTATACCCAATTTTTCTTTCAAATCACACCCTGCCATTCATTCACACTGACATTACCCATCCAACAGAGCCTGCTGGCTTCATTTCTTTCAAGCCTTCACATGTCCTCAGTAGTCACAGCTCATGTTTCACTGCCATGTAGCATAGATGTTCATACACAGGCATCATACAATCTGCCTTTCACTCGGAGGGTAGTAGCTCTCTGAACTTTGCTCAGCCCATTCTTATTTTAGCAGCAATGCTTTTGGAACAACCTCCATCACTGCTAACTCAGTCACCTAAGTAATGGAAACTGTCTACTACTTCCAAGGATTCCCCCTGTCACTTGAGGGGGTCTATTTTCTGTATATTCCTGGTGTTTGCATGACACTCAAATAGTCTTAACCTTTCTTTGAGACAGAGATGCATGGAAGTTGCCTGATCAATCTCCATGTAACTGATTTCCAGAAATAATCTTTTAGGCCTAATGTTTCTCATTGGCTATTCATTGAAGAATGCATTTGCATTTGTGAATATCCTCTCTATAATCTTCCAAGACTCAACTTTTTTCCTAAAGTATTCTATCTTAGATATATGACATTAAATGATGAGAAGGATTGAATGTGATTTAAGAAGCTGATTAACATCAGATGTATTGGTCATCATCATCATCATCATCGTTTCACGTCTGTCTTCCATGCTAGCATGGGTGGGATGGTACCACAAGAGCTGGCCAGGTCGAAGCCTACACCAGACTTCTGTGTCTGTTTTGGCAGGATTTTTACAGCTGGATGCCCTTCCTAACACCGACCACTCAGCAGAGTGGTCAATTAATGGAAAATATAGTAAAGTTGATGATAACATATTTATTGTGGTAAACGCAAGAATTTTAATTAATATTACATCATAATGAAGAGGAAAATAATTATTTTATTGATGATTAATTCTGTTAAGAAAGGTAGGGGAAGTAACTCTAGAAAATGACGAAAATAGAATATGGCTGGTGTTTGTTCTTTAGCAGCACGGTGACCATTCTGGATATTTAATGCAAAGATATTATGCAGACTAGGTGAATAAGTGCATTTATGGTTGGGGAAGAACTGGCAATGTCAGGTTTGAGAACATTAGATTTCAGAATCATGTCATAAAAGTTAAGATGTATCACAAACTGGTTTACTCTATAGAGTATCTGAAATTAAGTGGCAATTTACTTTTACCAGTTAATGATCAGAATTTTGTATGGTATTCCATACAAACAAATTCAGTTTCATTTACTGAAACCACATACTGTCACAGAACAAAAAAAAAAAGAAGATAAACACTACATTAAATATAAGCATTGTAAACATAACATTAAAATATTCAAAACTATTTAAAAACATTTTTATGCATTGAATTAGCAACACTGAGTACACAACCCACCAAACGCAGGATGAAAACTAAAAATTTTCTATATAAGAATATATATTGTAAGTTAGCTGTGAAGGAAATTTGAAGGGTAGATAGCCTGGTTCTCTGAAAATGGATCTCAGGGTAGTTGTACTTTGCCAGAGTCTGCTTGAATGATTGTGGTGTTGAAGGCACAGGTTGTGCGGTAAGAAGTTTGCTTCCCAACCACATGGTTTTTGGTTCAGTCTCGTTGCATGGCACCTTAGGCGGCCCAAAGCTCTGTGAGTGGATTTGGTAGAGTGAAACTGAAAGAAGCCCATCATATATATGTATGTGTGCGTGTATTTGTGTTTGTCCCTACCGCATGATATCACAACCGATGTTGGTTTGTTTACCTCCCTGTAATTTAGAGGTTCAGCAAAAAGAGACTGATAGAATAATTATCAGGCTTAAAATCAAATAAATTCTGGGGCCAATTTGTTCAACTAGATCCTACAAAAAAGAAAAGGTTAAGAACCATTGGTATATAATCTTCCTGTGGAATGATACTATGTTCCTTCTGACATGTAAATGCCTGCGAGATGAAATGCAACTGTTTGACTGATATGCAGAAGCTTTGGATTTAAAATAGTTTTGTTAAGCATCAAAAGTTTTACTCAGTGCTTGGGGAAAATTAGAAGTAATGTCCACCCAAGATAAATTTTAAGCAATTTTATTATCCCTTGATTATGCCTTAAAAGAGGTCTTCATCACTAATGAGACAGTGATCAGCTATGTTGTACCTTGGTCTGCTAGAAATAGAAGCCAAATCTCTCCAAAATCATGCTGTCATTGTTTGACAAAAATGGAAGGAAACGTTGGGATAACAATGGTCTGGCAACAAGGGAGACAATGCAAATGATGCTCATCGGGCAGGTGAGACATCACCCTTTGCCCTTTTCTGTGACTCGTCTCCCACCACCACCAATGATGGACGGCATTATCATGTAGTAACTATTCACTATCCCTCAACTGGACAGGGAGTTGGGTTGATGGGATCCTAGGGATAATGTAATCTTAAAAATACACTATATTTGAAAGAAAGCCAGGAAGGCCATAGTTGGAATAGCTCTGATGAGAGGCCTGCTAAGTCTGGGCTGACCTGAGGCTGAATAGCCAACTGACCAACACACAGTAAAGTGGCTGGTGATAAAGAAACAGTAACAAAGTAGGCCTGTCTTATTTGTGACTGTGTTGGATAATGAAAGACAACAATAAAAGGCAAAATGGTTTAAGCTTCCCTAACCCGTGCCACCACTGAAAAACAGACGTAAAACTATCAGAGAAAGTGTTTGTAAGCAATATGTTATACATTGCATTAATGACCACCAACACAGTATCTCTGAAGCCAGATCCACTGGTGGCCAACACTCCTAGGCCTCTCACTTGTGGGTTCTAGTCTAGAAAAAATTTGGTGAAAGCAATGTTCTTGCCCTTCACATCAGCTAAGCTTTCAACTATATTTGGCATGCAAACCTCTTATAAAACCTGTTTATTGGCTCACCTTTATCATATCTTAGATTTATAGCATCTTCATCACATCATCGTATTGCAGCACATCTGGACAGATTTCTCTTCCTCATTTTACCTTCTCTAGGGTGCCCCACCTTTAAGCACAAGCACACGACCAGAGCCCTCACCATTGTGCCAAATATTAGGTTTCACTATCACTGAAACATGCAAACAACCAACCCTTCTCTTCAGGATCAGCTGATACTTCGGCCCTCAACAATTACTATCTTTGAAACTCATGTGAGACACACTACCGGGTATTGTTCCCACATCTGGGACAGTGCTGCCGAGCACAGGCACTCTAGACTGCCCCCAGAAAAGGGCCACCCAACTGATTGGTATTAAGTCACTCAGACATGTTCCGTCCTCTAGCTTACAGACATACTGTATTCTTCCTACCTCTACTCCACTGAGGTTGGCTTTACCTTTCATCCTTTCAGGGTCGATAAAATAAGTACCAGTTGAGTGTTGGGGGGTCGATGTAATTACTTACTCCCCTGAAATTGCTGGCCTTGTGCCAAAATTCGAAATCACTGTTGAGGAGATTTGAAAACAAATTTTTTAAAGTCAATATAATGAATAAAATAAGTTATAAAATGAAGAAATATTTATTGCATGAGAAAAAAATGTGTGAGAGAGAAAGAGAGGGAGAGAGGTGGTGAAAAAAGGTAGGAATGAGAAAAACTTGAGTTCATGACAGTTTGATGATATTCCGACTATCTGGTCTGTATAGAAAGGATCTTGAGGATATGAGAAGTCTAGGTTGATTGATACAAAAATAATAATAATATTAAAAAAATTGATTTAAAAAATAAAAAAGTAGAAATAAATAAAAACTATTTTCTTCTTTGGAACACATTTCCTCGACCTCCACGACCTCGACCTCGGGCAGCTGAAATGAAATAAAAGAGGAAGATTATAAAACAAGTATAAAATATACAAATGGAAGTTCTATCAATAAAAGACAGCTTAATGCTTATTATGTAAAAGTCAGAATGATTGAGAGTCCTCAAGTTGTTAAGTGACAATGCTTCTATCAGTATAAACAGCCTCGGTCATCTCTCAACAAACTTCTGATGATCGAAAACATTCCAACCATAACCATCCTATCTTTTTTTTTTTTTTTTTTTTTTTTTTTTTTTTTTTACAGGTATCTAGGGTTACATCATGCAACACATTGCTTTATTTTTAAGACAGTGGAATGTGTTTTGAGGGAGATTCAATTACCATGTTTAGTAGGTACAGTGATTGTGTGAAGAATCACCCCATTGGTTTATACTCTGCTTTGTTGCATGGCGGGGGGGGGGGGGGTCAATAAATGATCATTCCAGCCAAAGTTGTGTGATGACCAAACATTACAAGACCCATACATTTACATGCCGTGCAAACAGTGAGACACAAGGAACAACTCTGCTTGGATATACGGTATAGAGTGATATCATCATGGGGATCTTTTATGATCATACACACTACCATATAGAGAGCAGGAGCACTATTATGGTTTGCAATCATCCATGTAATATCTATGTTTTCTTTTTATGGTGGCATGAATTAGATGCAGGGTGACTCTGAGGCATGATTTTACAGCTGGATGCACTTCCTGTCATCAATGCTTAGTAAGGGATTTTTTTCTTTTATTCCAAAGGTCTTTAAATGCACAGGACAAGCAGTAATAATGTCACCATTCCCACGTGTATGTCTATGTTGTGTGTGTGCACCTGAAGGCAGCGAGCTGGCAGAAACGGTAGCATGCCGGGTAAAATGCTTAGCAGTATTTCATCTGTCTTTATGTTTTGAGTTCAAATTCTGTTGAGGTTGACTTTGCCTTTCACCCTTTCAGGGTTGATAAATTAAGTACCAGTTGTATACTTGGGTTGATCTAATTGACTGGCTCCCTCAATGAAATTTTGGGCTTTGTGCCTATAGTGGAAAAGTATGTGTGCACATGTATATATGTGTGTGTGTATATATATATATATATATATATATATATATGCACACACACACATACATACACGTGTGTGTATAAGTGTATGTATCACCATCATCATTTAACATCCATTTCCCATGCTGGCGTAGGTTAAATGGTTTGACTGGAACTGGTAAATTGGACAGCTGTACCAGGCTCCAGTCCAATTTAGCTTGGTTTCTACAGCTGGATGCCTTTCCTATATATATATATATGACCGGTTTCTTTCAACCAAATTCCTCTACAAAGCATTGGTTGGTCCTAGTAGAAGAGACTTATCCAAAGTACCAAAGTGAGACCAATCCCAAAGTTGACCATAGTAGAATCTGAACTCAGAATGTAAAGAGCCAGAAATGCCACTAGACAATTTATTCTACAAGCTAAATAATAATGGTTTCAAATTTTGGCACAAGAGCCAGCAAGGTTGGGAAAGGAGTAAGTTATTACATCAACCCCAGTGTTCAACTGGTATTTATCTTACAAACCCCGAAGAGGATGAAAATAATGCTAAATAACAACGAACCAAAATAGCCATAAAGATTATGGAAAGACAGTAAAAATGACATTATCGAGTCAAAGTAAATGTATGTCATTTGTATTCTCCCTATCATTAATCAACACAAACTAATTAATGTTTAGTAAAGTTGGTTAAATTAAAATTAATGTTTACTGACTGATTTTAATTATTACCCATCTACCCCCCCCCCCCCCCATCCTTCCAACTTCTTTTTATTAGTTGCTATATATACAAGAGACGGTTGGCATTTAGAGTGGAAAAGATCAACATTGGAGAATTTATTAAAGACAAAAGTTATTATTGAGAAGATGGCATTTGACTTTTCATCTGATAATGAAACTTTGAATAAGCCTGCAGGGGGGAATAACAGAAATACATGAAAGAAAGAAAGGAAAAAGGCAAAAAAAAAAAAAAAAAAAAAGAGCAGTTTTATAAAGGTTATCCCTTTCAGGTCTTCGATTATTTTGCAAAATAAAATTGAATGAAAAGTATTGAGAATATCAGTATAATTGGTATTCTGATAGCCTTTGGAAGAAGAGAGAGTTGGTGTGTGTGTGTATATATATGTATATATATTATATATATGTATAACATTAAAGTCCGTGTAGAAAAAAAAAAAGAAAAAAAATCACACATTTATTAATTCAAACTCAATGAAGCTACAGAGACAGTTTTATTCAGGATGGTAAAGTCACCAAGTTTATACCACAGCAACAAACAAGTCCAACTTCCGTTGAATTTTGAGTACAAGGTGAGTACTTTCAATAAAGTTCATTAGCACAGGTTAGTCAGTTTCAATGCACAATGATGCTGTGCAGTGCCGTGGCAAGCATTTAACTCTCACTGGCTCAGTCTACCAAGTTGTAGATAGAGACTATGCAGAGGTTTAATTAATGCTCAGCTCAAATCTACTTCAGAGTAGCAGGAATATTATTAGAACGCTGGATTAACCCTTTAGCATTCAAGCCAGTCATATCAGGCATCTCACACCTACCCTACAATGTCATTCTAAAAATTAATTAGCACATCATCGAATTTCCAAAGCTACAAGTATGATTAATTCAAAACAATGTGAATAAATAAGCATTACATCTGAATGCTAGAGTCAGATACCTAACTGAATATTTTGTCCAAACTCTGCATAATTGGTTGACTTTGCCTTCCATTGCTCAAGGCGTATATTAACCAGTCATATTCTAAGCTTAAATTAATTTCAAGTGCTCCTCTTTCAAATTTGTATCCTTGCAGCAATGCAAGAGATGATTGCCAGTGTTGTTTCATCAATAGAGATCATTAACTCTATAGCATCCAGATTATTCTGCCGAATTTAATGCTTTATATACTCACAGTTTTTAATTAATCAGGTATTACCCTGCAGCTTCAATATTTCAATGATGTGATTGTTTATTTTTTGAATGACATTGTACAATAACCAGACCTGGTCAGTTTGAACACAAAACAGGTGGAATATTTGGGCGAGATATGGCCAATTTGAATGCTAAAGGGTTAAACTGTTAAAGAATGAAGTCGAGTATTTGGTGTAAGTGAGTGGTGATGATGGTGGTGGTGTACTATACATCAGTGGATTTAGACCTTTCAGGTTTTTTGCAACATCAGCATTGCAAAGATGTGGCATAAGAAAACACTAGGCCCTTCAGTTTTTTTAAATTCTATTTTTTCTTAATGACTTAATCAAGGGACGAAAGGTAGCACATTGGAACTGGTGGGAAGAAGTTATATACTCAGACTGAAGCTGTGACTTGAATGAATGTGACAGAGTGGACTCAAAGGGCTAAGTGGTATAGACATAGTTTCTGCCAAACAGATTTCATTCAGAAGGCTTTGGTCAACCAGATGCTGCACAGGGGTAGTGAAGTAGTGAAGTAAAACTCTTTAACCCTTTTGATTCCAACCTACTTGAGACCACCCCAATTCTATGACAGCAAAAAAAAAACCCCCAAAACAACATCTTGTTTGAAAACGGTTCAAATTAAAACCTTCCACTAAAGTGTCATGTTAATTTATGCTCTAAAGACCAACTTAATGATTGTTTTTTTATTTTCGAAATTAATTGAAACAAAGGCAGTATATCTCAACAGGAATATGGTCATGAAAGGGATAATCACACAGCCATGCCTGGATCCAATTAATCCTTGTAGGGTAGAACCTTTTTTACTGGTTCTACAGACTGCAAGGTGTTAACTGTCCCAGCCAACTCTATAAAAAGAGACAATGCAGCAACAATAACAGCAGCAGCCCTTGCTTGCTAAGGAGTTCTATGTTGCCAGTATAAAGTATAATTGTTCAACAGCACATACAACAGATCAACAAGTAATTCATTAACCATCAAGACAATAAAAGGTAATAAATGAGTGGAACTACTTTACAATGTGAATAAAAAAGTATCAGTCAGTAACAAATTAAAAACTTGTAAAGAATCTAGGAGAAACTATGGCAAATACTTATTAAGTGATGATACAAACTGGGATACGGTATTTACAAAAATCTTACAACCCAGAATGTATGTGTGTGTGTGTGTGGGGGGGGGGCTACCCCTTATTGCCAATTGATAACTCATATATATTCTTTTAATTATTTTAGTCAGTTGGCATCAGCAGATCGCCCCAGGACTTATTTTTTAAGCCTAGTACTTATTCTATTGATCTCTTTTGCCAAACTGCTAAGTAACGGAGATGCAAACACACCAACACCAGTTGTCAAGCAGTGATAGGGGAACAAACACAGACACACACATATATACATGCTGTAGAGAATTAGTAATAATGGTTCACCCCTCCCACGTGACAAGTGGAATGAGCCTGTTACTACAAGTAAGGTGATGTTGGCCAGTATCAAGAGTATGTAGAGTACCCCGAGTGCATGTTAGACTGTGTTGTTAGGGACGTAAACACACCTGCTTTGGTTGTAAATCAATGTGTGTGTGTGAGGTAGGGGTAAACACCAACACACACACATACATCATCATCATTTAACGTCCACCTTCCATGCTGGTGTGGGTGAGACAGTTTGGCAGAAGCCTGCACCAGACTTCTGTGACTGTTGTGACAGGATTTTTACAGCTGGATGCTCTTCCTAACACCAACCACTCAGCAGAGTGGACTGAGTGCTTTTTACGTGGCACAAGCACAGGTGAGGTCAGTTTTGGCAAGGTTTTTACAGCTGGATGCCCTTCCAAATGCCAACCACTTTACAGTGTGGACTGGATGCTTTTTAAGTGCACTGACAGGGTCACCAAGTACCTTGCAAGACAAAAAAAATCTTTTGAGAGGGGAGGGGGCATTGGAGGAAGTGATCTTGTGTCGGATGATGAAAGATCACCTCCTCCAATATATATATACACAACAGATTTCTCTCAGTTTCCATTTACCAAATCCACTCACAAGGCTTTGGTTGACCTGAGGCTATAGCAGAAGACATTTGCACAAGGTTTCACACTGTAGGACTGAACCCGGAACCATGTGGCTGGGAAGCAAACTTCATACCACACAGCCACACTTGCACCTATGCTGAGGAAAGAAAAACATGACCAAACTTATCACTAAACATAGTTATTTCCTTCTTCAAAACAGTTCTAATTCTACAAATCAGGATCCTGCAAGGAAATAAGCAGTTCCAAGACGGCTCAATCAGCTAAATACAGCAGTCAAATCTCCCTCAAATAATACCTCATCATTTTTTAAAAAAAGAACACACTGAAGAATACACTTTACATATTTCATGAAAATAGAATGGTCAAGTGTCACTGATAATAGGTTGGCTTGATTATAGTTGACCTCAGGGGCCTACAACATCAGTTCTGAAGATTAATTTAGTACTGGCTCCATAGCACCAAGTTCCCTAAACATAACCGATATGATAAAACTATCAAAGCCAAAATATAATGCCAGAGGTGACCCTTACTTGAAAAACAAGGGAGAGTTAATGACAAGAAGGCCATCCAACTGTAAAACAATGCCTCAAATATATTTAAGTCAAATGGGTTCTCAACTGGGGTCCACACAACAAATTAGTAAATTAGGGATCCACAATTAAGGGACTCTGAAAACATTTTGCTTTAGGCGTATGTATTGATATGTATTGCAAGTAACAGCTAGGTTTCACAAGTTAATGTTCAAAAATCAAATAAGACTTTTGAAAGAAGTATTTATAAAACTAGTTTTTAAACATTGAATGGCTATGGGGTCCACCAGAATAAAATAGTAATGAAAGGGGTCCATAGATAAAAAGTGGTTGAGAACCCCTGGTCTAATTGCTTCTCAACCATTTTCTGCCCATGGACCTCTTTGATTCTTATTTTATTCAAGGAGGAGGAACCCTTGCTGCCATTCAATGTCTACAAGCTTTTATTATAATGCAATGATTAAATATTATTTAGGAACTGTATTAAGAAAAATGCTTAAATATTTTGTGTATTGTAGAAATGTAACCAGTTTATTGGACTTAAATTTTAACAACAAATCTTACATGGACCATGGTTGAGAATCACTGGTCAGACCATACTCGCATAAAAAGGAAAATACATATAAGCAGAGTTATGCATTAAGCATGCCATATAACGACCCTCATAACTTTATTTTTCGGAATTTTCACAATTTTTTTGCGAATTTGTATTATAGACACGTACATTCATACAATTACGCAAAAACTAAACAGGAAAATGTTTCAATGTGTGATTTAAGAACTATTTAGCTGTTATTTTTAGCACATCTCATGACCACCTCATTTGTTTTGTCAATCTGATGTATTGATGTTCATCAATATCTTTCTCCCCACAAACACATTTAATGGCCGGCCTATTGCTGGGATTTAAGCCAAAAATTCAGACTGTCCGTATTTTAAACTCTGAGTTAAAACAATTTTTTTAAAGAAGCTTACTTCCCAAGTGCATGGTTCTGCGTGACACTTTGGGCAAATGCCTTCTACTATAGTCTCGAGCCAACCAAAGCCTTGTGAGTGGATTTGGTAGACAGAAACTGAAAGAAGCCCACTGCATATATATATATATATTTAGGTATGTGTCTTTGTTCCCCCTCTATCGCTTGACAACCGATGTTGGTGTGTTTATGTCGATGTAACTTAGCGGTTTGGCAAAAGAGACCAGTAGAATAAGTACTGGGTTTACAAAGACTAAGTCCTGGGATCAATTTTCCGAAAATAACCGCCAATAAATACATGAAACTCCTTTGATTATAGGTCTGTCTGCTTGATGAGGGTTACACGTTTTTAGCCACTCTACCGCAGCATACATGGTCCACAGATGTGAATGTTTTCAAAAAATCTCAGTAAATACCACGAAATTTAGAAAGCAACACATCTGTTCATATATATATATGGGCGAAGGGGACGAAGTCTTTTTTTTTAAAAGATTTGTTTCCATAAACAAGCTTTTCCCCCATCATTTTGAAGTGCGGAGTGAAAAAACATGGAAAAACAGGCTTCAAAACGTAGAAAATCGAACTATGGGCGACCTATTTCAGACTTCCGCCTCTAATTCGATAGATATTGTGTCTGAAAAGACGGAATGGTCACGGTTAGAATGGTTGTGGTTAGAGATCAACAATCAGGGCTGAGTTAAGTAACAACATTTTTGTTTTTACACTATTTCATTTATGCATTTTAAGGGTAGCATTTAAATATCAATCAATGTGGATAATAACAAGCTTTCATCAACGAAATACAAATGTTTAAAATTTAAAGAAACGGATTTTAGTATTGAAAACTGGTAGTTTATTAAAGTTAGTGGCGACGGTACCTCTGCCAAGGTTAGCTATGATAAATACACGAGTAAAATAGCACATACACACACACACACACACATACATATATATATCAGTGGATGAATAAAAAACAGATGAACAATATACCTTGCGCACGTAAAATAGCAGATTTTCCGCGGCCAGCTCCGCCGCTGGTCCCACCTTTGCCCTGGACTTTCTTAAACATGGGAGCATTCTTTAACATATCTGGTAAAATCAAAAATCGTATTTTACTACCGCGAATAAACACATTCTCCAACGTAGCCACACGTCCATCGCGATATGTTACATTAATATTGGACATTTGGCAATTCATGTTGTCTTCGGCTTCGACCAATTTTCCTCGGTAAACTTCGCCTGTTGTAGTTTCACAGGTCACGGTGTGACCTTCTGCTTCGTGCAGCACCTTGATTGGAACGCCAATAGACATATCGTATTAATTGATTTAAAAAGTTCTTTTACAAAGATAAGAACGAAGAATAAAGAAGCTGGCGCAAATTTCAAACTGAAGAAAAAGGATTCAGTTAATGATGGCGCCCAAACACGTGTTGTGTGAATGAAAGTGGTTTCTGTGGAATTAGAGAGTTTTAATGATAAGGGAGGTAACTACTTCACGTTGAAATAAACGATATTCATTTCGCATATGAAAGTAAATGTGTATTTGTTTGATGTATGTGAGAATTAATGTGTGTATGTGTGTGTATATATATATATATATATATATATATATATATATATGGTCCATTTATTATTGTTCTTTATATCTACTCAAAATACATCACTTTAACATGGAACTTCTACCCATTAACCGGGTATAATATCCCAGTTTTTGTGTGATTTTTGCTACCCTGGTAACTATTAACATATTTGCATTATCGAAGTTTTTCAACCGAGACAATATTAATATATACATAAATATATATATATATATATATATATATATATATATATATATATATATATATATATATATATATATATATATATATATATATATATATATATATATAGCAGAAACAAAAGAGTGACACAAGAAAATCAAAACCGCTCAGTGTTCAAGCATAAGGGAAGTAATCATTATTTGTAATAAAGAGTTATTTACCTTGTTAAAATCTCTACACGGTTTTGGGATTTCAAATTGCTACTTTCATCTATTGCTAAAACATCATTGTTATTTCAGATTAAGTTTATATCAATTAGCAATAAGATGTGTTGCTAAATGAATTTTTGCTGCCGTTTATTTACCTTGCTAATCACGAATGGCCAATTTGTGCCTGGTCATCGCTCTTTCGTTGTATAATGGTAGAACGAGAGAGCCTAGTTATATATAAGTTACTACAGTTTAGCCGTCCCAGGACAGTCTTCATTGATCGGACCATGGAGAAAATACATTTATGACCTGACCATCATGTCGTTTTTAGGCAATACATAGGCGTGTATTATTTAGTGCGGCTATTCCTTGTTTAAGGCGGTAGGACGTAATTTGAAAGAAATTTGCTTACTACTTGTAGCAGATCGAGCAACCACTGGTATTATAATTCACCATTGAAAGCTGTGACAATACTGTAGTATCAATCATTATTTTGTTAGAGAATAAGTAATACAAATGTTATTCATTTGTCATGTCTCTCTGCACGGCAAGTTCAAATACCGCCGAGGTCAACTTCACCTTTTATCCTTTCGGGGTAGATAAAAAAAAATGTATCAACCCAAGGCGATGGATTAATGGAACTGGATACCTTGTGGTATTTGTTTCAGTTCTTTGAGTTCTGAGTTCGAACACCTCGCCTTTTGGGGGTTGTGACACAATTCGTTATCCGGTTTGGACAGCGAATTATAGGGGCTCGTTTATAAAGCGCTTAGCTTTACAGTGTCCCTTCAGACCATAATGACCACTGTACATCAACGGGACCAAGCGTTGCAAGCTGCGCACAACTGTGTCTGCGTGCTCAACAACTTGCCACGAGGATTTTCTTTTGAATAGAGGTTACAGGCCACCGGCCATTAGGGTCTGAAGAGACGTTGTAAAGCTATGCGCTTTATGGACGTGAAACTATGGGTAACTCCGTAGAACGGCTATAACTATCTTTATCTAGTACTCACTCACACACACACACACACACACACATTAGGTGGTGCCCCAGCATGGCCACAGTTAAATGACTGAAACAAGTAAAAGAATACACACACACAGACACAATACACACGTGCATATACATACATGTATACATGCATGTGTATATACATACATGTATACATGCATGTGCATATGTGTGTGTGTGTGTGTGTGTGTATGCGTGTGTGTGTGTGTACATGTATAATGATAACGTTCTTTCCAGAAATTCGATTTTATCATAAAATATCAAATTGATAAACAAATTCAATCTAATAATAATAATAATAATAATAATAATAATAATAATAATAATTTTCTTTTATTTCTTTAGTTGCCAGACATCGGAGTTTCAATGTATCCATGCCCAGGGAAGGGAAGCAAAGCGTTCAGAGTATGGTAGATGCCTGATGGAGGGCATTCGTTTGGTTGCCCGTCTCTGAACAGTTTCCAGGAGGTCAATGTTCTGAGCAAGATAGGGGTTCCAGACTGGTGATGCGAATTCCAAGTGTGTCCGCACCATAGCCATATACAACCTTAAATAGATAGCTGGAGAGCAGTTGACAAAGGTCTTGCTGAGTGATACCAAGACACCCTCGGCCTTCTTGACAATTTTAGACATGTTCTTTGTCCAGTGTAAGTCGCTGCTGACAGTAATGCCCAGGTCGTGTTCACAAGAAGACTTCTTGATATTAGTGTTGTGGCGGGAGGATGTGGACGCTGGGTTTTTCCTCCCAAATGCATGGTGGTACACTTGTCCACAGCCAGACTGAGTCCCAGTCCGTGATCCATTGCTCCATTGTGTCCAGATCTGTTGCAGGAAAGATCTAATAGTATTCAGGATTTGTCCTTTTTATCTCATGGTACAGCTTGATTTCATCTGCATATTTCAGCTCTGTGGCATTATTTAAAATGGTATCTGTGTTATTTATGTATGCAACAAACAAAAGAGTACCAAGAACAGATCCCTTGCGGTACATCAGATGACACCTCATAGCGTGGAGAATGCTGTCCTAGAACCGTGACTACCTCTTTCCGATTGAGAATGAAGGACTCCAACCAGTTAAAAAGATTATCTTTCACACCCAATGCAGAGAGTTTTGTCATAAGTTTTACAACTCCTGGTATTTATGTAAGAGTCATTTCCCCTAAATTAAAGAACTAGAGGCAAAGATACACACAAGTGGAGGAAAAATAAAGTTGAAGAGGCTAGAGGGAAAATGCAGAAAGGATAAAAGGTATGTATGTATATATATATATATATATATATATATATATATATATATATATATATATATATATAATTACAAATTTGGGATTTTACCAATAGGACCACAACCTTATTTTGTGGAGTACACATAGAAAATTATATCCAAAATACTAATCTAATAATATAAGCATTTTAAAGCCTACTATAATATACAATAAAATAAAGTACAATAGAATTAATTAAAAATTATTTAAACATATTAAAAAATATATATATACCTTACCTGTTATTAGTCTGTGGGGAAAGAAAATAATATTAATGAACGCTACACGTGTTTCTGCCCTGGTGGTTTGTTTTCCCAGGCTATACCTAATACATAAATCCACCACACACACACACACACACACACACACACACACACACACACACATGTATGGATGTGAGTATGTGTGTGTGTGTGTTCAGGGTCCTCTCAATTGCATTAAGGTATCCGGTCTAATCATTCATTGGTTTCTGCAGTATTTATTTATTGACTGCAAGCCATAGTATATACGGAAGATCGGAATTGAGCCCTGAGACCAGTGAGGTTCCTGGGCAACTGTCCAGTGTGCTTATGCTATAAGATGGCACCATAAGTGTATGGGTGTGTGTGTGGAGGGGTGCGCTCGAGTATGTCTGCGTGTGAGTATGAAGTAAGTAAAAAAGGTGAATAAAATAGAAAAATAAAAGTGGAAATACTTATTTTTAATTTAAAATCGAAATGTAATTGTCAATTATTCTCCCCCTCCTCCATTCCTCTATTTCCGTCCTATTCTTTCTGAATCTCCCACCCCCTGTTGTCTTCTTAACCTTTCTCTTATGGACACAAGAGTGAAGCAACTCCTACGTAAATCTTATGAATTGTTCCCCCTATTTTCATCAAATGGTGCAATTCAAATATGAAACTCAGAGTTATAGCGTATTCTCTCTAAATTCTGTATCACTTTATTTCATTCACTCTTTCTTTTCATGGAACCAGGCTTTATATCTATCTATCTATCTATCTATCTATCTATCTATCTATCTATCTATCTATCTATCTATCTATCTATCTATCTATCTGTCTGTCTGTCTGTCTGTCTGTCTATCTATCTAGCTAGCTACCTAGCTAGCTACCTAGCTATCTGTCTGTCTATCTATCTATCTATCTATCTATCTATCTATCTATCTATCTATCTGCCTATCTATCTATCTATCTATCTATCTATCTATCTATCTATCTATCTATCTATCTATCTATCTACCTATGTAGCTATCTATCTACATATATATACATATATGTATATAGATATACATACATATATATATTTGTGTATATTCTATAGATATATATGCCTTCACACACGCACACACACGCGCGCACGCGACTCAATGGTTAGAGCGTCGGGTTTACAATCGTGAGGTTGTGAGTTTGATTTTTGGACTGCGCTCTTTGTTGCATCCTTGAGCACTTTATTTGACGCTGATCCAGTTAACTCCTATGTACAAAAGGCTTGCGCCATCGCTGATACCAAGCTACACCGGTTTTTTTCCCTTGCACACACACACACACACACACACACACACACATATACACATACATACATATATTTATACATACATACACATCTATATATACATGTATGTATGTATGTATGTATGTATGTATGTATGTATGTATCTATTTATCCATGTATATATGTATATACACACACAATAGTATTTGTATATAATCATGTACTAGCGATTCAGCTCGCCTCCAATTCGGTTTACGTACGTTATGTTGATAAGTCACAAAAATGGCGAAACATCGATGCCCATCGCTCCTGAATGGGATTTGGGGTGAGTTGCCTCACCTGTTTATGACTTTCAGGTGTTATAGCTTTGAGAGAGTTATCCCCAGCGCGCCAAATCGCAGGCTACGGCAAACAAGCAGCGCACCCACACTGAGTATATGTGGTTGATAATGTTTAGTCTATTGACTAGATTTGTTCTTCACGCTAGACCACTGCTGGCAAAAAATTTCTAAATAATTTTTTGCTACCCTGAAATTTATTAATAATGATTTTTTTGGGGGATCTAGTTCAAAACGGGGGCACCAGTATTTTCTTAACGAAACACTTTGAAACTTGGGACACTGGTAGAATGTGTCATATAAAACATCTTTTACTCTTAGTCTTCTTAACAAAAAACGTACATCGCAAGTTATTCCATGTTAAAGTTGTCGTATTTCTATAATTTCAACCAATCACTGACGTCTATTCAGCTGAATAGAGTTACTGCTGGCCGGTCATAAAAATGTTATCCCCTGTGACATATTTCATCCGGTTTAATCGTAATTTGTACGCATATATTGTTTATATAATAAATTACGCTGTGCGTATCTATGTGTGTAACAATTTTAGAGTTCAGATTCTAGAGTTAGGGTTAGTTTTAGGGTTAGGGTTAACAGTCTAGTTAGGGTTAGGGTTAGGGTTAGGGGATTAATACGATATACACCGTTACAGCGCTAACTGTTTTCAACTGAATACTTGTCAGTGATTAGTAGAAATTATCGAAATAAGACAATTTTTTACATGAAATAAATTCGAATACAAAATTCTTTTTCTGTTCTATAACACAAAATAGATAAGTATACGAAGTTTGAAAGTCTTTCGGTACCAAAAACACTACATAAAACATAAATGAAAACTGGTGCCCCGTTTTGAACAAGATCCTTTTTTTGGCTAATTTTGGAAGAAAATCGGCATTTTTTATATTTACTGCCGATAAAAAAACTGCCGACCTCGGTGGAGTTTGTACTCAGTACGTAACACACATACACACACGAGGGGTTACCTAAAAGAAATTAGATTTTGCAATATTTACTTAGTTTTACATGTTTTACACTTTTTTCGCCAGATGAGGCTGCTGCACTTTATTGCTGAGCAACCTCCACATGTTTTGTTTATAGTAATTAGATGTTTGCGCTGTGTATTAGCTCACTCTCTCTATCAAATCAGCATCGTCCGTACAGGTACACGTCAGTTGTCAAAGTGATTGCAGAGTAATGTGAGGTGAAGTGTTTTGCTCAAGAACACAATGCACCGCCTTACCTGGGAATGGAAACAACGGTCTCGCGGTCTTGTGCGCAACATCCTAAGCACTTGGCCACGCACCCTCACTCACACCACACACACACACACACACACACACACACACACACACATTTGTGCGTGTGTATATATATATATATATGTATATATGGGTACAAGCATCAATGTATGCACGTAATGTATGTGTGCGTACGTGTGTATACACTTGCATCGAAATGTTTGTGTATGCGTCACTATACACAGAGACAGAGTGCGAGGTGGGAAATTTTCTGTGAATATTTGGGTACTTGTGTATATTTTTTTGGATGATAATGAGTGCCTGTCTGTGTGTCTGCCTGTCTGTGTGTCTGCCTGTCTCTCTCTTTCTCTCTCCCTCTCTCTCTCTCTCTGTCTTTGAGTGTATGTGTTGGTCTTTGTTTGGAGTATGTTATACGTGTAACGTGAGAAAAGTACTCAACATACACACGTACACACACATACACATATACAAACACAGATATACACACACATATATAACACATATATATATATATATATATATATACCATCTATATATACATATGAATATATATATGAATACACATACATATAAGTACATACACACATTTACGTATAAGTATCTATGTATGTACGTAATGAACCTGTGTGCGTACGTGTATGTGTGCATGTAGGTGTGTATGTGCATGTAAGCTTCATCCAAATATTTGTGTATGCGTCACTATGCACACAGACGGAGTGGGAGGCGGAAATTTGTCTGTGAATATTTCTATGCTTGTGTATGTTTTCGAACAGCGTAGGCTCGAAATGTAAAAGACTTTTCCATTTTCGGAAAAGTCCCGAGCGTTAAACTAATACACCAACTTGTTCGTCTTTTGTTTTCGGTAAATCTGAACTATATACATATGAGTTATACATATGCACACACACACACACACACACACACACACACACATGATGATACACACACACTTGCAAATTATATATCGGTAATTGGAAAATACAGCATATTCTAGCAAGTGACAGTCTCCTGCAATTTTTTCAGAGCGATTGAATATTTTGTAGCTGTGAAGTTATTTCTGTTTTAAGAAATTGTATATTCTCTGAAGAATATAGTAGATGATAACTTTGACGCCGGAAGACATCTGGTAGGGTAACTGCCTTTTGATATGGTAAGAATGGGTAGCAACACGGATATTACCTCTGGATATCCTTGTTGCTTACTTTTATTTTGATTTTAATCACCTTATTTTGAAACTGTATGGATAATACCGTACTAAATTCTGGTGCCTCAACTTAAGTACCTTTATTCATCTGAATCTAAATTTTTGCTGAACTCATCTACCATACCCAAACGATATATATATCATTACAAATAAAAGGGAAAAGGATTATTAATTTATTAATAAATTAATAATTAATAATTTTTACCAAGCCCTTCGGTATGTAAACACCATTATCGGTGAAGAACTTATTTAAAAGTTCTTATACATTTATTGCTATAAGTATTGCTATCTGTTGGAGTTTCAGCACTTTAGATGCTATTTCTGAACTTCGGTATGTGGTGAAGCAACTGTTGCTGATCCCTTAATTATGTTTATATATATATATATATATATAGTCAAAATAAGGAACAAGGATATCCAAAGTACGATCGTTTCATGCGACTCCATTTAATTAAGCAATGAAACGATCGTATTGCATTAACTGTGGATATCCTTGTTGCTTATTTTGACTTTAATCACCTTATTTTAAACTGCTCGAGGTCTGGTTTGGTCCGGACCTCCAGGTGGCCAAGAACTAGGAGGCGGTGACGAGCAGAGTGGCCAATCTCACCCAGAAATGGGCAGAGAGGAAGCTGTCCCTGAAGGATCGGCGGAGGTGGCGAATACATACATCACTTCCGTCATCCACTACCGCCTGACCGTCGTCTCTTGCTTCACTTCGTGGCTGATCAAGCTGGAACGCTTCCTCATCCGCTTTTTGTGGAAGGGATGTGTTCCGCTCGTCAGACGATCTATCAACTGTCAATGGCCGCTAAGTGGAGGACTGGACATGCCGTGGCTAATATTGCGCAGACATGCGCTGAGGCTGTGACATCTCCAGCGAGCTTGTTGCCATTTGTCGGACGGGATTTCCCGTAGCTCGTTTCATTGACGGAGCTACAGTCCTGGATCAAGCGTAAATCAAGAAAGGGCGCTTGGCACCTGGAGTGTCGGCAAGCACTCAGTTTGTTGCCAGTCAGGCAACGATTGGCAATTATGGGGTCACCTCGATGTCCTGGATCAAGCGTAAATCAAGAAAGGGCGCTTGGCACCAGGAATGTCGGCAAGCACTCATAGTTTGTTGCCAGTCGGGCAACGATTGGCAATTATGGGGTTCTATAGGGGATTGGTGGAGGGAAAGAGCGACGACGTTCTCGGGGAAACTCTGGGCGTCGGGAGGGATCGATTAACTAGTTTTTTCGGAAGAACTTTCGGGTCGGTGCCTATGTATAACTTCCAGAAATCCCTGGCCTGGCAGTGCTACCGGGGAGCTCTGCTAGTTCGAGACAAGCTCTAAAAACACGGAAGTGCTGCCAGGTGGACCTTTCCAAGATGTGCGCAAGGCGACGAAACCGTCCTGCATGCACTCATCCAGTGCCCGGGCATTACTGATTTGCGTCAACAGCCGTTGACGCGTGTATGATGGATCCGGTTATCATCCGAGTCCATCGTAAAGATCGCCCCCATCGCTTTCTTTTGGCTGGGAAGGAAGGGCAGTTTTCTTCTGTCTGGTGGCTGTGGCAAATGAGGCACTGTGGTGGACGGGACTGAAAGGACTGAAGACAGAGTCTTTCCTCTTCGGCCAAACCCTCATTGACTTTTTCAAATTCCACTTGAAAAGGGAACTGGGGGTGGAGAGGGAAGTACTTCCCCACCCCAACCACCAGTATTTTTGTTGAAAGGGGGATGAATGTGACGAAGGTGGCTCATCTGAATGGGCCCACGCTGAACATTCGCTTAAAAACTGGAAGAGTTGAGAAGGAGAGGCACCTGTTGAGGTGCACTGGTGGTTGGAATAACCTGAATGTTTGGGGTTCCTCGGTTGCCCCTAGGATGGACTCCCCACTTTTGGGGTGTTAACTGTTATTTTTGAACGACTTTGTACTAAACTCCTCTTGTCCCTTGTGTTGCATTGTTCCTATGTGTTTTGTGTTTAGACCTTGTGACCAATAAAGAAAGCATAATAATAATAATAATAATAATAATAATATAGACCTTGGTGGACTTTGAATATAGACCTTGGTGGACTTTGAAATATAGACCTTGGTGGACTTTGAAATATAGACCTTGGTGGACTTTGAAGATATAGACCTTGGTGGACTTTGAAGATATAGACCTTGGTGGACTTTGAACACTGAGAACGTAAAGAAAGATGAAATGACAGCAAACATTTCGGCCAGCATGTTACCAATTCTGCCAGCTCACTACCAATAATAGTAATAATAATAATAATAATAATAATAGTAATAATAATAATAATAATAATAGTAATAATAATAATAATAATAATAATAATAATGATAATAGTAATAATAATAGTAATAATAATAATAATAATAAGGAGAGACTACACCGGGGAAGTTTAACATGTGAGAACGATAAATCACTGCTCCGAAACTTATCCAAAAACATCGGAAATAAAGACATCGCATTGAGCCAAAAAATAGCTGACAAGGGGCTGGATTATATCCGAGTAAGTAATACTCATTGAAATTTATTTCTATCTTTCCAAATATAATGATGTATTTTAACTTGATACCTCCACTACCCGCACAGCGATCGTAAACACACGTGTTACATCAAAATCAAACCATCTTCGAACCCCAAAACACCATGTACAAACAAATTACAAACAGATTAAATAACACCGGTATTATTACACCCAAGAATAACAACCGAGAAGTGCGTACTGTAAGCTTGTTACGAAAAAAATACGAAGATCTGAACGTGCAAAACAATCTGACAAAAGAAATAAACGAACCGGTACCCTACGAAAACGATGACCGTCAAAATAAAGGACCGGACGTTGTTCCTCATGTCCCGCAAACAAAACCAAAACGGCATAAATGGACACGTGAGGAATACATTTCGATACTATACGCCTATTTCACAGCAGTGCTCTACCCAAAAAAACGAAAACACAACAACACATACATATAAAATATGGAAGAAAAATAATGTAAATATAGACCTCGATAAAACAATGAACCCTAACAAACTAGCTAACATAAGAAGATATATTCTAAAAGCAAAAAAAAATATCAGAAATAGAAATAGAACAATTGAAAGGAAAAATACATCAGGAAAATCTAGATAGTAGTCACACAGCAATGCCAAATAATAATATAAACACTGAGATAGCAAAACACGAGGACAAACGTAACATTTCTGGCAAAAACGAAGTAAACAAAAAACAACAAACCCAGACCGTAGAGATGGATAATAGTGTACAAAAAGCACCAAACCAGAACACCACAGACAAACATATGAATGAAAAGGAAGGCAAAACAAATATAAAACCTGGAAATAACGAAGGGAAACCTAATAATTACGATACTATGAAAATGAAAATAACCAAAGAACTGAAAACCACAGATCTTAGAATGGACCACAGATTATATCTCCCAAAAATCAAAATAGACAATAAAACAACATCAATAATAAATAGCATAAACCTGGCCGTCACGGAACTAACAACCACAGAAACAACAGGCAATATCACTGAGTTAAATGACATAATATATGCGGCAGCCACTGCAGCCACAAAAGAAGCAGGATACTCACTCAAACCCATCCGAACAGGAGTTCTACCACCCAAACAGACCTTGTGGATAAATAACATCCAGAACAAAATTAAAAAAAAGAGAAAAGATTTATCGATTCTCAACGAAATTAGTAAACAATCAACACTACTAAGTAACAAGAAGAAAACAAAAATACTGTACAAATACAGCATTACAGAAAAAGACTTACCTGAGGCAAAAGAAAAACTAAAGCAAGACATCCTTGCCAAAGCACAAAGGATCCGCCGGTATGAGAAACGCCAACGTTTCTTTGAACAAAACAAACAGTTCAAATCCAACCCCAAAAAACTCTACCAAGAACTGGGTAAAAATAAAATAGACATTACTTCAGCACCAACAGCAGAAGAACTAGAGAAATTCTGGAAACAAATATGGTCGGTGAAGCAACAACCCCAGAAAAGGACCATTAAAACAACGAACTTAGCACCTGAGCAACTCTGGGCCCCTATAACAACTGAAGAGGTAACCCAGACACTGCAAAGACTAAGCAACTGGAAGGCACCTGGACACGACAAGATCCCCAATTTCTGGTTAAAACACCTGCCAGCAATGCATAAAAAGCTGGCAGAAAACTTTAACAACATACTCGCAGATCCAGAGACAATGCCTGAATGGCTCACAAAAGGGAAAACCATCTTAATCCCCAAATCCACGGAAACGGAGAAACCACAAAACTATAGACCTATAACCTGTCTCCCTACGATCTACAAAGCCTTTACTGCAATAATATCGCAGAGATTGAGTAAACACCTGGAAAATAACAACCTGTTTCCAGAAGAGCAGAAGGGATGCTGCAAGGGCTCATACGGCTGTAAAGATCAATTATTGATCAATAAAGCCATAACTGAAGACAGCCGCAGAAAGAAGAAAGGCCTCAGTATGGCCTGGGTGGACTACCAAAAGGCTTTCGACAGTGTTCCCCACACGTGGATTCTGGAAACACTAGCCATAAACAAGGTGGCACCAATTATCATAAAATACATAGAGCACTCAATGAACAAATGGCAGACAGTGCTACAGCTCCAAACAAAAGAGGGACTTGTGAAAACGAAAGCCATCCCCATTAGAAGAGGAATATTCCAGGGAGACACGCTCTCTCCACTCCTGTTCTGCCTGGCACTCACACCTTTAACCGAATTGCTAAATAGAACTGGATGCGGTTACAAATGCTATGGAAAAACAGTCAGCCACCTTCTATATATGGATGACCTAAAATTATATGCTAAAAACGACAAAGAGCTAGAAACACTACTACAGACAGTACACGGCTTTACCAAGGAAATAGACATGAAATTCGGATTAGAAAAATGTGCCAAAGCAACCCTGAAAAGAGGAAAATTAGTTAAAAGTAGCAATATAACACTAGATAAAGCCAATGAAATAAGAGAACTAGACGAAAGCCAACCATATAAGTATTTAGGAGTCAATGAACTAGATAGGATACAACATACACAAATGAAAGAAAAAATAAAGAAAGAGTACTATAGACGAGTTAGATCAATACTAAAAACAGAGCTCAATGCTAAAAACAAGATAATGGGTATCAACACTTTAGCTGTCCCAGTTATAAGCTACAGCTACAACATCCTTAACTGGACACTAAACGAACTATGTAAAATAGACAGGAAAACAAGAAAAATAATGACAGGATATAGGATGCACCACCCAAAATCTGACATAGAAAGGCTATATATACAACGCACAGAAGGTGGCAGGGGTCTTATACAGCTAGAAAACTATTATAAAATAACCACCATAGGACTGCAAAAATACCTACTCCAGAAGCAAGGGAAGCTAATACAAATAGCCACAAAACACGAGCAAAACAAAAAACTGTTTTCAGTATTTAAGGAAGCTGACAAATACAAACAAGAAATCAATCTACCTAACAAATACGAAGAAGAAGAAGAAGAAGAAGAAGAAACAACAAAAGCTATAAAACAAATGAAATCCAAACTAAAGCTAGAACAACAACGGACCATGATAAAACGATGGCAAGAAAAGCCCCTACATGGTAAATACTGGGCTAAACTAAATGCGAAAGAAATAGACAGAGAAAAATCCCAGCAATGGCTGAGAAGCTCAGGACTCAAAGCAGAGACTGAAGGATTTTTAATTGCTGCACAAGACCAGAGCCTCCCCACCAGAAATTACCAAAAACACATAATGAAAAGAAATATAACAAGTAACTGTAGAATATGTGGAGATCGACAAGAAACAATAAATCATATTATCTCTGGCTGCCCAGTCCTGGCTAAGAAGGAATATATTCACAGACACGACAGAGCTGGGACCTATATACACTGGAAGCTATGCCAACACTATGGAATAACAACAGAAAAAAGATGGTATAAACACACGCCAGAAAAGGTCACAGAAAACGAGAAAGCAACCATACTCTGGGATATGCCAATACACACAGATAGAGAAATTAAGGCAAATAGACCAGATATAGTTGTCAAAGATCATGAAGGAAAAAAATGCTTTCTAATTGATGTATCAATACCAGCAGATGACAACGTTTCTCGAAAAGAAATGGAAAAACTTTCAAAATACAAAGACCTGGAAATAGAGATAACTCGAATGTGGAGTCTAAAAACAGAAACAATTCCTATCATAGTAGGTGCCTTAGGTATAATTAAAAAATACTCAGACAAATACATAACAAAAATACCAGGACTTACAAATATATGTAACATACAGAAAATTGCACTACTGGGTACTGCACACATTCTACGCAAAACACTTTCAATACAGTAAACATAAAAGCACCACAGCAAACCACAGCACATACCCAAGGCGCACAGAGCTGCGCTCGGTAGTGAAGTGAAAGCACGTTATAAAAATAAAACTACTGAACAATAATAATAATAATAATAATAATAATAATAATGATAATAAAAATTATAATAATAATAATAATAATAATTATTATTATTATTATTATTATTATTGTTATTGTTATTATTATTATTATTTTATTATTATTATTATTATAATATCTGCAGTTCTCCTTCTCTTCCACTTCCTATAGGAATTGACTTTCTCACGTACTCCACAATAATATTCACCTATTCCTGATCGTTTCTTTTCTTAATCTTCAACAATGAGAAATAAATTTAAAAAATGTATATATACTCATAGAAAGTATAATTTATAACATATTATGAATGTATTCATACATTCAATATACATTTTGACTTAAATTCAAAAGTGAACTGGAAGACACTCTGTATAGGTATTATATAATAAGTTTGTAAAACTAGGTGGCTTCACCCTGAAATGATAATGTCCAGGAAGGAAAACTTTCACTGAACAATTAATTTCAATAGCGATATTCAATTTTAAAGGTTCGTTCAAATCAAAATAGATATATTACCTGTGTACCGGAATCCCGGATCTGTACAGCATTCAACTTTATAACAATGTAATATTCAAGTTATTTCTGTTTCATTCTTGTT
>NC_142933.1:118397463-118414963 GCF_046866305.1 Octopus bimaculoides | reverse complement strand
TAATAATAATAATAATAATAATAGTAATAATAATAATAATAGTAATAATAAAATCAGCTCCAACCACGTTCCCTGATGTTACCTTACCTACACAGGATTGTTTCTTTTTTTTTTTCCTAGCCAACAGACGAAGAACGAACCATTCCACTTTAACTCGGTTGGTGCCAAACATGCATAACCAGATATTTAGACAGTCAGTCACTCTTAGAAGCCATCGCTCTTTCTTTCTTTCTTTCTTTCTTTCATCCTGTTGTTATCATCATCATCATCATCATCTCCTCCTCCTCCTCCTCCTCCTCCTCCTCCTCCTCCTCCTCCTTCTTCTTCTTCTTCTTCTTCTTCTTCTTCTTCTTCTTCTTCTTCTTCTTCTTCTTCTTCTTCTTCTCTAAGAGACAGAGAATTCTGAAAAATGAATTAATCACAGAGTGACATTATTAGAAGACCTGAATAATTTTATTTTCTACGTGTAAATGACAAATCATAAATTTTTTCATTTATAAAAGTTACTGAAATTTTGCCTTTTTCCAATCTCCTTCGTTCACTGTCGATTATTCACCAATATACTGAATTTAATTGTACTTTTCCAATGTCTGACGTAGCTGCATATTATGCTCCTGGATAAGACACTAGTCTATTACAAGTTGAAAATCTTTTGTGCTGGCGTGGCTATGTGGTAAGAAGTTTGATTCTCAACCACATGGTTCCGTGTTCAGTTCCACTGTGTGGAATCTTAGGCAAGTGTGTTCTACAATAGTTCCGAAACAACCAAAGCCTTATATATATATATATATATATATATATATATATATATATATATATATATATATATATATATATATATATATATATATATATATATACTTATGTATATATATATGTGTATCGAAGTTTGGAAACACTCGTCAGTCATACAGTACCCCCACAACTTGTATCACACCATGGTTCTTATCTATTTGATGAGTTAAACTTTATATCACGTTTGGTGAGTAATAACGTCCTTGCTAACCGGTTTCGAATGGGTCACTCGTTGCTTCACTACATTTACTAGACTGACGAGTGGTTGCGGAGCCAAATCACAGGGATTTTTTGTTCAAATGCATGTTTATTATTCTTTTCTTTTCTACTCCAGGCACAAAGCCCGACATTTTGGGGGAGGGGGGGCAGTCGATTAGATCAACCCCAGTACGCAACTTGTACTTAATTTATCGACCCTGAAAGGATGAAAGGTAAAGTCGACCTCGGTGGAATTTGAACTCAGAACGTAAAGGCAGACGAAATACTGCTAAACATTTCGCCGCCTTTTTATTCAAAAGCATCTTTTTATTGGTCCGGTTCTATCACCGATGTTTTAAACTTCACTCCCGCACACACCGAGTATTCTGATTTACAAACCTAGGAAGACCACTATTCAATAAATAACTCAGTACATTTTAATATGTAGAGTCAATTTCTGTATAGAATTTTATTTGACATTAACTGTGTTATATAAAGTATGAATTAATTCAATGAATAATATCAGTTCAATTTTGTCTTCTGTGAAACAACTTACCTATCGGTGGCTCAACACTGAAAAACGACTGTGGGAAAGATTTGACCTTTCAGCTTAGAAAACGACTGAGAACAACAAATGTATGAAAAAAAAAAACCCAAAAAAACCCAAAAAAACCATTGATTTAAAAAGAAAGGGAAGAAAAGAAAGAAAAATATCTAAGATTTTAAAGTTTTATCGAAAAAAATTAAAAATACAAAAACCTGCAAAATACAAAATTACTTCAACAAGGAAAGTATTTACTCTACAAGTGAGCACATGTGTTTCATTTCATATTTCGGAACCTCACCACGAACGGTTTACGCACACGAAGGACTTGCAAACAATTTTGAGGTACTGAGCTTTATTCACAAACCAGTGGTCGCTACGAGGCTGTGGTAGCGGACTCTTGACCAAGTTTCTGAGCTATGGCATCGATTCTGGAGCTATGACTTGCTGAATTGAACCATTGGTTCTCAACCTTTTGTAACTCAGCATCCTTTTTCACGAACGACCCCAGGTCATGTTCTGCAATAAATAAATAAATAAATAAATAAATAAAAATAAAAATAATTTTTTTTTAAATAAATAAAAAGTAAGAGAATTAACGAAACAGAAGCTCATTGTGTGCAACGGTTTATTATTATCTGTATTTCTTATACTAGCGTCTGCCTTGATTTTTGATATTTGAACGCATTAGTATCTGGTCATGCTTATTTCTTTAATGGATATTTGTTAAGTGGGTGAAGGCCTACTTTATCCTTTCTACTCTAGGCACACGGCCAGAGATTTTGGGGAAGGGGAAGGTGTCGATTTTATCAGCTCCAGTACTTGATTGGTATTTATTTTATCAACTCAAAAAGGATGAAAGGCAAAATCGATCTGGGCGAAATTTGAACTCAGAACGTGAAGCCGAAAGAAATGCAGGTAAACGTTTAATCTAGTGTTCAACATTAATTAATGTATTTTGGGGAAAATTTGAGCGTTATTACAAGCCAATCGAGCCAGAGTGCAGAGGTGCCCTCGATGGGTCGAAAATGATTAGTTGTTTTCCGGTATAGATACTAAGGTTCAGGATTATATTGGTAGGTGGAAGAGGAAAAGGAGCTTGTGTGATATTCGTGTTTCTCTAAAAAGGTATGAGTACTATATGCATAACAAGAAATGATTTCATCTGGAAATGGAATTTGCACTGCGGATCCAGTGGCCTTAGCATATCAAATGCCTTTACTTTGTAGCAGAACGACGACGACCGAAACCACCATCACCACCACTGTAGTCTTGAATATACAAAAAGACGGGATGGTTATGGTTAGAACGTCATTACTCGCACGTCTGCTCGGTCAGAGTTGACTTGAGCGTAAACAGCACCAACATCATCATCACACTACTACTACTACTACTACTACCACCACCACCACTACCACCACCATCACCACCACCACCACCACCAACAACAACAACAATATCAAAAAGAGTACCGGAACAGTCCTGAACCGGATTCGACCGACAATCAAATCTGTTTTACTCTTGATAGCAGGTGTCCGACATATGGCCAGAAGCTGGCGATCAATGAATGACCAGTGACCACTGGATGAAAGTGAAATAATTACTTCTTGTAGTCGCTCCCGCACCTCTGTCACATCTAAATAACTCCCTACCATTCTTCAACAATATTCGTTATAAAACGTTTTGATTTTAATAGTGTAACTGTTGTATTTCTTAAAATATGTATACATTATCTCTCTCACACACACACACACACACACACACACACACACACACACACACACACACACACACACACACGTATACACACACATAAACACACACACACACATATATATAAATACATACATATATATATATTAGCTGATGGCAAAGCTTTGTGGTAAGAAGGTTTCTTCCCAACCACATTGCTCCAGGCTTAGTCTCACTGCGTAGTACCTTAGGTAAAATTCTTCTATTAAAGTCCCTGGACGACCAAAGTCCTCTGAGTGGATTTGGCTGACAGAAAATGAAAGACTGTCGTGTATATATATATAATTCACGAGAAAATAATTCACTAGAAAAAATAATCATGAAAAAATAATTTGCGAAGGTATCATCGACTCTATTATTATCTAGTGTAACAATTCAAAAGTGATAATACCAGAATCAATAATATATGTTCATATTTGTGTTTGTCCCACACTGCAACTTGACACCCAGTGTTGTATTGTTTACGTCCGCGTAACTTAGCGCTTCGGCAAAAGATATCGATAAAATAAGTAGAAAGCTTTAAAAAACAAGTACTGGCGTTGATTCATTCGACTAATACACTTCAAGACAGTGCCCCAGCATGGCAGCAGTCCAATGACTGAAACAAGTGAAAGATAAGTCACAAGTATCTTGGACTGCATCCAGAGTAGGACCCTACGACTGATTGGCAAATAATCACCCACAGGTACATTCGATCCCTTAGTTATTACTTTTGCGACGAATTGATGAAGCATTAAGGCGTCGGTCAAAAAACCTTACAGTATTTATTTCCGATTCTTTATGTTCTGAGTCCAACTTCGCTTTTCATCCTCCCCAAATCAACATGAAACACCAGTCAGGCACTGGAGTCAATTCAATCGACTGTTCTCACTCCCTTAATTTCTGGTTTTTGAGCTGATGTAAGAAGTTTTTACCTTCAGATGCACCTACCCACTTCTTGTTGCATACATCCATGTCGCATTGTGGTTTGCGGGTCAGTGCTTTACAGACGGTTTAGAACTAAATTGGCCATGACACTCTGCGGAATTTCGTTCGTCTTTACGTTCTGGGTTCAAATTCCGCCGAGGTCGACCTTTGCCTTTCATTTTTTCGGAGTCTATGAAATAAGTACCAGTTGCTCACAAGAGATAAATATAATTGACTAACCTCTTTCCCCAACATTTCAGGCCTTGTGCCTATAGTAAGGAAATACTTGATTGAAGCTTATAACTCGTTCACCAATTTAACATCCCTGCCTCTGGTTTACTGCTGCTTACACCACTGAACTTAATCACTCCATGGAACACACTCACAGTCAGGTGGAGTAAGCTATTGAGAAATAACTATCGTTTTATTTTGTGATACAAATCCTGCCATTCCCGTGTTCAGCCAGATATTGTTAAGTTTAATCATATATTGTTAACAACCTATCAGAAACACAAAGAACACTTTGAGGAATGCAGTCCAGGGCGTACTGTAACTGAAAATAAGATGAAATGGCCCTGAAAGGAATGTTTTCCTTCTTTCGAGCAAAAAATGAAGCCTTAGGTCAATGGTTTCCAACCTTTTCAATATTTTGCACCCTTAGGATACGTTTGATTAAATTTCACACCCTCTTCGAAAGTAATATCGCATAATGAAGATAAAAACATCAATTTTCTAATAACGTATTTATTATCCTTTTTTTAATTGAAATACATACAGTACTGCGAATGAATGCATTGAACTTAAACAATAAGTGCATTAGAATGCAAATGTAAATTGAGCAGTTGGAAAAAATAACTGTAAGCAGTAAAATCAATCACATGACATTTTTGTTCCTGCTTCTCATTCATAAATTTAATTAAAACGTGGAACTTTCTTATTGACTCGATCCACAGATATGCCTGTGGATTCAGGCGATTTCTAGATTTTGTCTTGATTGACAAAAGAGAACTGAATCCAGATTCACGTATGTCGTTGCAAATGAAATGAGGAAACAGTTCTTCGCCTTAATCCTTTATGGATTGAATCTCCATAAGAAGAATAAAGCTTTTGATGTAATTCGTAAAGTTATTTTTAAGAGTTAATTAATAATTTTATTCTGAAAAGTGATTTTAATAAATATGTATAAATGTTTCCTCATTTCAGCAAAGTATATATTTTCCCTCCTGAAATACCATCTCGCACTCCAGGCTGGGAGTTATGCTCTTGGCGGTCACTCAACCTCTCAGAAAAAGTAGATAAATTACTTTCAAATCATACGATACAAAAGTGAAGGTTTAACTTCGACGCAGAAAATCTGTTTATCATTGCCTAAATAATAGAAACCATATTTGGTAATACATACATACAATCAACAATAAAACCACCCTTGATATCAGCCTACATATTAAAGAAATAGTTCGTGTACTGTGCAAGTAAAGATACTTTCCTCTTGTCACAAAGCAAGTTACATAAGAAAAAAGATGGAATAGGGATAAGTTCTCCCTTTCGGTCAACCTTTGCCGTGTTCTACATGGGTAATTAATAAATCACACAAAACAAGAAGGTATGAATTTTTTAGATACATCAGGTTTATCGGCAATAAACTTGTCGTTATGGGATACACGGGAAGATGCCGAAAAATAAAAGAACTTTATTAAAAATGCAACATCCATAACAACACAAGTAAAACTTCTAGCGAAAAACAACAGTCTCTATACCTATTCATAAACATGATATACATCATAAAAAGATACACATCATATCGTCTACATCAATTACAGAAATGAATATCAGTATCTATATGGAAAGAGAGAATGTCTACACACATCTGTAATGCCAATGGTGAAATCCCTACTAGAAAAGTATTTAGATATTCTTTCATAATCAAAACAGTAAATGAAGAAGTCAATAGAATAAAACAAAGCCTAATCAATAGCGGATATTGAAACGAACTAATAAACCAAACCATAGAACAATACAAAAACAAATGCAACACAGCAAATACGCAAGAAACCACACCGATCAAAAATACATGAGCCATCCATAAATTGTATTATATGAATCAAGTGGATACTAACTACAAAAATGATAAAACCATTATCAAAAGCCTCATAAAAATTGTATAAAAATACTTTACATTTAACCATAAACTAACAATAATAATAATATACTACGAAACACTAGAATGAAGAACTTTCTAAACAGCATGAAACCACAGTATATAAACATACGAATAAGCAAGTAATGACCATTGTGGTTTATAAACATGAAAGATATAAACTTCACGACTGCAACTGCTTTGTTGGTTATATAATTACGACACTTTCTCATTGGCTTACAATACATTTACAAGAAGCGACTGTCATACATTACACCACACAAAATAAAACAAAATAGGAGAACTTTAGTAAACGTATTTCTCTATTCTTATGCAATGTAATAATTGCGATGCACTACTCTATACAACATAAAACAAAGCTAGTCAGGAAAGCATTAGTCGTTAACGCATCCATACTATTCAGAATTGTTCAGAAAAATAGACACTTAAGGATAGAAGTAATATTTGTGACACAATATAATGCTAAAATAAATACAAAAGACAGCATAAAGAAGTCACAAACAAAAGTAAACTCCTGAATTATGACGTTACAATCTAAAGTTCAAAAACTCAAATGTTGGTAGTAACATTGACAACACGCCACAACTACGTCATCCTGAAGATGAGACCTCGAAGTCCTTGAAATGTTGAAGACAAGTTTGAAAATTTTACAGTGTCAAGCAAACTGGAGGAAACTCGTACGTAATAATGAAAGAATAAATGAACAAAATAACGTTAACAGAAAAGCTAGAAAGTAATAACGTTTTCAGTGCGCCATGTGCGCGCATATATATATATATATATACAAATACACACACACACACACACAACCCATACGTACATACACACACACACACACACTGACTTCTTTTAAGTAATCACCAAGCGTCTCCTGCCGGATAAGGGTTGACCTGGGGTTAAAGAACAACAACAGCAACAACAACAACAACCATGATATACAAATCCTTTGCACTCCATGCTGAGACAATACGATGAGGATTTAATAGAATGTTTTGCCAACACTTTGCCAACATCAGTTAACTCCATGTCATATATTTCAATAACACCACCCCTAGTTAATTTTCTTTGACAATCTTTACAAGTTTATTTTTCCCATGTTATCAATTATGAGTTAATGTCATAGATCTGACAATATCACGACTCCACCCCTTAAGGCAATTACTACAGCAGACGAAAAAAAACAAAAACAAACAATCAGGGTGCCGCTGTAGACAGATTAATAAACGCGGAGGAAGAGAAGACATTGCGAGCAAAATGTGTGGAGTATTTTAACAAAACAATATATACATTCATACATGCGCACACACGCGGGCGCGCAAACGTAATACATACATAAATGAGCATGTATATACATACATACACATATACACTCACACATATATATGCACGTATATATATGTCTGTATATATATATATATATATATATATATATATATATATATATATATATATATATATATATATATATATATATATATAAATAATACGTACACTCACACCCATATACATATATGAATACATATGTAAATGTATATATACATATACACTACATAGACGCATACATACATGCGTGAGTGAACGCGTAAGGCTATGTATGTCTGAGGACACACACACATGCACACACACACACACACACACACACACACACACACACACATCCAAGTGTTAACTGAGGTTATTATTTTGAAGCAAGTTTAAGAATAACAAAAGAACATTTACTGAAGCTGAGGGGATTCAATACTCAGAATAGAATAAAATCGGTTATAAAATCTGTGTCGACTGGTTGAATAAGCCGTTAGGCAAAACTCTCATTCAATACAAATTTTATCATAAGGTTTTGTAGTCATTTTCGTACGTTCGTCATTCAATTTGATAATCGGGTCATTCAAAGTCGCGAAAAAATATCAGCGCCATGAGGTTAGTCATTCAAATTCGTTTTTCGATCCGGAGGCGTCAGAAGTGTGGGCTTATGCAAGAACACCTGTTATCTGATGCAAGAAGAGTGCAACTGTCTGAAATTCCTCATAACTCGCCGTTTCTTAATTGTACGGAAATGGCACATTCTGCCTTTAAGGCGGCTGTCAAGTGGGACCTCGCTCGAGCTGAGTTGCAGCAAAGGGTTGGCGACCGGGCAGCTGCAGAAGAAGCCAGCATGATCATGGAAGAACGGCGTGCACATGTCATACAACAGGTCGCAAGTCGTAACATCAACACTATCACTCCAGAAAATTGTGTTCATTGGTTTAGACACACCCAGACCTACCTCTCGAGATGCATCGACCGCCAGGAAATAGACGACTAAGTCCCCTCAAATGAACTCCTTATCAAGGCTGTAAATTAATAATTATCTGAGTGCACATAGCACCATTTCCACGATGAGAGAAAAAAAAAATGCAAAATCAAAGAAATATAGACTTTTCCCAACAAGTCACTATGAAAATGAAGAACACATATCACAACATAATATATTCAGAATCAAAGAAAACGAGCATTTGTTGTTATTGTGAGTTTCTTTAAAAAGATTGAAAAGGCTGGAATGCGATTTCATGATGTCTTTAACAATAAATACATGTACCTATGCAAAAATAAAAGAACACATAGAAAAGGCATGGGCACGATAAAGCGCTTAAAGCATAAACAATGGATGAAAACACATGACTATGATAAAAATGATCATGAGATAAAACCAAAACAACTCTCGTGCTAATTTGATTGCTCGAAGCGTTAAATAGATTGCTCGGAAACGAACTTGAATGCTCGAAAAGACGCTTCCTCACATTCCAACTAATTCGAATGCTCTCGACGGGCATTTTAATGTGAATGATGACAATGGTAAATTCTTTGACCGAAGTGCGAAATTGAATGATCGAAAAACGAATTTGAATGACTAACTTCATGGCGCTGATATTTTTTCGCGACTTTAAATGGCCCGATTATCAAATTGAATGACAAACGTACGAAAATAACTGTAAAAATTTATATTATTTATTTATATCTACAGGGTGACTGAAAAGTAACTCCTTATTTCAAAATACTTATAAATTATTTATTAATTGTAATTTTTACAATTAATAAATGGATATGAGAGGAATGCTTTTAGCATGAGGTTTTAATTAAAATTCGATATGGGCTTCAGGTGTCGCCACCAGCTTCTTGTGTCGCCCAGAAATTGCGTCAACTAATTTCACCCGGAAATCTTGTGGGATGGAAGACATAACTTCTCGTTCGCGCTCTTCAGGTTCTTTCAAAGTCTTTGGTTTGGTACAGTTGACTTGTTCCTTTAACAAACCCCAAAGAAAGAAGCCACAGGGTGTGAAGTCGGGACTCCTGCCTGGCCACTCATGCGGATCACGACAACCCATCCATCTCCTGGGAAAAGTGGGCATTCAGCCATTCACGAATGACAAGAGCAATACGATCACAGATCGAATTCTCATACTTCAAAAAAAAAAAAAATTGAGAAAAAAATAACAATTAATAAATAATATATAAGTATCTTAAAAGAGGGAGTTACTTTTCAGTCCCTCTGTCCTATCTGCCTCTTTTGCCGAATAAGTTACGGGGCTGTAAATAAACTAGCACCGATTGTCAAGCGCTGGTCGTTGGTTGCGATCTATTCAACTGGTCATTTCGCCTTCACCATTAAGACCACATACAACTTTCTATCTGTTGCTTTAGTCTCTCTCTTGCTAACAACTGTCCACCGGGTCATACAATGACCAGCTGATCATCCATTTGATGGGTCTTTCGAGGGTTATATAGCTCAATCCTTTGTATATAATTTCACTTACAGACCGGACATGTAAATGTTTGATGGTGGTGGAGGTGGTAGAGTAGGGGACGTACAGCTCTGTCTTTCTCTCTCTTAATCTCTCCCTTTTTTTTTGTCTTTCTCTCTCTCCTCCTCTCTCTCTCTTTCTCTGTGTGCGCATGTGCATGTGTGCACGTGTGGATTTTCTTGTTTCTTCATGTTGTGCGGTGTGCATTTCTCTTTCATATTTTCAATACTTTCTACACAAACACACATGCACGTTCATGTTCATAAAGACATATGTACCCAAGAGTGCATATACACACAGAGATTCACACACACACACACACACACATACACATATGCACACGCACACACATACACATATGCACACGCACACACACAGACATGCACACACGAATATATACATTCGCAAATACGTACACAACACATGTACATACAGAGAAAAACCATCATGTTGACACATAGTGGTGCGCATGCACTAACCTATAGGTGAACACACCCGTGCATTCCCGATCAATAAGGGACTCCCACCCGCACATGGATTCGTCGCGACTCTGACACGTGTACGTGTACCCCACACGCAGGTAAGGTGTCTCATACATCCGAATTTAGTGACAACACTCAGACACCCACATCCGTTTATCGCGACACAACAGGCTGATAGATAGACAGATATAGACAGATGGATAAATAGAGAGATAGACATATAGATAGGTAGACAAATAGGTAGATAGATTGATAGATAGACAGATAGATAGACAGATAGCTAGATAGCCAGATAGATAGATAGATAGATAGATAGATAGATAGATAGATAGATAGATAGATAGATAGATAAATAGATAGATAGATAGATAGATAGATAGATAGATAGATAGATAGATAGATAGATAGACAGAGATATGCAAATGGATAGCTAGATCGGTGGATGGCTAGATTAATACACAAACAACTGAAAAGATAGCGAGATAAATAGAGAAAGGTGTGTGTGTGCGTGTGTGTGCATGTGTATGCGTGTATGAATGTATACATATATATGTATATATATCTATGTACATACATATGTATATATTTATGTATATGTATCTATCTGTTTGTCTGTCTGTCTATCTATCTATCTATCTATCTATCTATCTATCTATCTATCTATCTATCTATCTAAATATGTATTATACATGTACACATATATACATATGTACATACACAGACACACACACATATATTTAGACAGATAGCTTGATAAAATGCCGGACAGCTATATAGATGTCATGCTGAAAAAACACAATAAAAAAAAAAACTCCAAGCAAATAAAACAAACAATCAAGGCACGAACTGTCAGACAGATACATCCGTATTGCAACAATCGGGATGAAGACGATAATTCCACACAGGTAACTTGCAAACTTTACATCAAAGTTAAGAGCACTGCTGCATTTGACTACTCAGTGTATATACACACATACATACATACATATATTATATACATGTATATTATATATATATATGTGTGTGTGTGTGAGTGTGTGTGTGTATATATAAATAAATATATATATATATATATATATATATATATATATATATATATATATATATATATATATATATATATATATATATATATATATATATATTTATGTATATATATACATATATTTATGCATGTGTATGTATACATATACACGCATTCACACACTCACAACAGCAACAACAACAAAACTATTTTAATGACCACCCTCCGAGAGTGAAAAATTTTTTAATGAAAAAAACAGAAACGAAAAATTAAGAAATGAGAAAAAAAAAAGAACGAAAAATACAACGAAAATAAAACGAAAAAACATCATGAACATGTCGTTGCATCATATCCATTTCCTGCCCCTCCCCAACCCCCTTTATTTGTTTGCACCCACACCGTTTGTACATGTCCTCTCTGCACTGTATTCTTCGCCATGCATGTATAAACTCCTGCCCTGTATTTTACTGCTTCTCCACCCTTCTTCCTTATTACAAGGGACGGCTGACGTTCGAAATAGCTCCAGCACACACACACACACACACACACACACACACACACACACACACACACACACACACACACACACACACGTGCACACACACACACACACACACACGTGCACACTCATATAGACACACGCATATATATATATACTCTTAGACGCACATATGCACTCGTATACAAATGCATATATTCATACCAATTTTTTGAAGTTTATTTCTTCCGAAAAAAATTTATTTTATTTTATTTGGATGTAGAAGAAGGGGAAGGAAAGACACTGTCTTTGTCTCTCTCACACACACTCATACACACACATACACTCATCGTCTCTTTCTCTTTCTCTCACGCATATATATATATATATATACACACATACACAGAACAAGGAAAGAAAAAAAAACGATTAGCGCCTGAGGAGTCAAACGCTGATAGCTTGGCGAGCACGCGGCACGATACAACACGTTCTGTGCTACAGGAGTTCCAGGATGAAGGAATAGAGGAATGAATAGATAGATAAATATATCATTAGGTAACTAAACAACAAATATAGTAACAGCAGCAGTAACAACAACAGCAATTTCTGATAACTTTGATAATTACAATGACGATGACGATGATAACAATTACAATGAAAATTTTCTACTACTACTACTACTACTACTACTACTACTACTACTACTACTACTACTACTACTACTACCACTACAAATAATAATAATAATAATAATAATAATAATAATGATAATAATGATAATAATAAATGTTTTCTTTATTAACCACTAGGGTCTTACAAAAAGATCGAGGATGGTACGGGACGGTACAATATGATGCAATATGGGATTGCATAATAGCGCGTAAACAGTAAAATAAAAGAAACAAAGGAGCAACAAAATTCAAACAAGAAATCTCCCCAAAAGTGGGGAGACGTCCGAGTGTAGCTCGTAGAAACCTCTCAAAACCACAATCCCACTGACCACTAGGCAAGTTCCATCTCACTTTCTTCTTCTTCTCTCAGTCTATAGGCACATGTTCAGAACAGACCTGTTCACTCGGACCATCCTTGTCACTCTCATCCATCTTTCATCAAATCTGTTGAAAGGCAGCGTTTCCCTCTCCACTCTCACTTTCCTTTTCAAGTGGAACTTGAAAAAGTTGACGAGGGCTTGGCCAAAGAAGACGGTATCTGTCCTTAAACCTTTCAGTTTGTCCATTTTTGCTAAGGCTTCTAGACAGATAAAGACTGTATGTGTTTCTCGGCCAAAGGAAGGCAGCGGACCGATCTTCACAATCGACTTAGCTGATGGCCGAATCCATTCCACTCGCGAGAGCAGTTGTTTGACAACTCCACGAGTCAGCAATACTGCGGGTACAGGACGAGTGCGTGCAAAACAGTTTCGGGAATCGGTAATGTTCCCACCACACACCACCACCACCACTACCACCACCTCTGGTAACAATGACAAGCCAGAGATTTCTGGAAATTATTGATGAACGTTGGCCCGAAATTCTTCTGGAACACACCAGCCAGTTGACTTTCGTCAACACCAAGAGTTTCTTTGAGAACGTTGTTGTTCTTGCCCGTCATTAACCATCTGTAAAACGCCAAAGTAGAATTTTCACAGAACATATTACCCGATTGTGTGCACCTTACAATATTCTCGGTACCAGGCAGACTGTCGCGGTCTACGCTTGATTCAGGACAACAAATCTGTCAAAGAGATGGGCCAAGGAAAACGTGTCCGACAAATAACCACCACACTTGTTAAATGTTAAGGATATGTTGGAGATGCTGTAGCTTTCATACATCTCTGCGCCTCTCTAGCCACAGTACGTACAATCCTCCATTCAGTGAGTGTTGACAGCAAATACAGCGTCTGACCAGTGGAATGCGTCCCTTTCACAAAAAAAGTGGAGGTGCAGATGATTTGGCGCAAGGCACATCCGTCAGACGTAATAGATGACGGATGAGATGAAGGAGTTCATCATCTCTGCCCGATGTTTCAGGGATAGACTCTACTCAGCCCAATTCTGAGTGAGATTGGTAACCCGGCTCGTCACCTTATCTTAATTCTCGTTCAAACTTCGAGCAATTCAACCGGTCTATCCGTCCAGGGTCTTACAATGCAATTAGACGGCATAAACCTGCCTCTCCGAGCTGCGGCCAGTGATATTGGTAGGATGTCTTTATGTTGTAGTTGTGTTGGCGATCCTTGTTCCCTGGGTGGTGATGTTGCTGTCTGCAGCTGGTATCGTTGAGAGTGTTTTTGTTGTTCCTTTTCGTGCCGCTTCTCTTGGTCCTACTGCTGTTCATGCTGCTGTTGCTGCTTCTGATTTTGTTGCTGATGTTGCTGTTGTGGTAAAGGCATCGGCTAAAAAGGGGTCCTTCCTACTCTGCTTCTTCTTTTTCTTTGGCAGTAAACAGAAAGATCTTACATGTTATGTGTCTCCAAATATATAACCTTCTGAAAAGCCGTAAGCCATTCGGAAGGTTGATTACATCAAGTATAACCTCTATACTTTCTTGACCTGTTTAAATTAATAATGCCATCTCTGTGTCTGATCAATTTTTCTTTCTCAGCCTGTAAACTGGCAGACTATTTTTATTTTCCATGTCGTATCGGACAAGAATCGATGTTTTCAACGTGATTTGGCCGTAAACTTGTTTACTACACCTAGGTTTCCCAAGCAGTCACCCATCTAAGTACTAAGTAGATTCGACTTACTTAACTCAGCTGGCAAAAATGAGTGATCCTGCGACAGACTGATGTCCCGTCCATGCGGGGAACATATGCGCCAGGGAAACCGAGAAAACCGGCCTTATGCTTCGGGAAAAGTTTTTATCCATTTTATGTCGTATAATACGGACACCGTCAGCAAGAAGAAAAGATATCTACTTCTTGTGTTATCTGACTCTCCTGTATTTTTACCCCCCCCCCCCCCTCCGAGATATGTTGAAATCGAGACCATTTCATCTCTCTTTATGGCTCTCATATTTTCCTTTTCTTCGGTTTGTGACGTCACCTCAACTTATAACAAAACGTCTTCCTCGAGAGACACAAGTTTTTATGCATCAGATTGACAAAGCTTCGATTTAAGTGTGATGCATTTGTATATGATTGTTTTCCTTTGGCTTTCCTCTTGAATCCATTGCAGTGTGTTCAGCTAAATTACTGTACCATTTTTGGTGAGATGAGTTTTTGCTTTCTTAGTTCTTATAAAGATACTACTTCTAGTTTTCTGTATACATTTACGAATCCGCTTCTACCGTTTTTATTCTCCGAGAATGTGTGGTGGTGGTGGAAGTCGTATACATTCCAATGCTCTCTTTGTCTCGCTTGCCGCAGTTGTTGCTGTTGTTGCTGCTATTTGTCGTGATGTGAAGTATGGTGGAGCAGCAGTGTTGCTTTTGCATCTCTTTTCATTTGGGCTGCCTTTGTTGTCGTTGTTGTTGTTACCATTGCTATTGCTATTCATACGGTCTCTGTTCACTGCGGCTGCAGTGGAAAATTAATATTATATTAACTGTTGGAACAGCTAACTGCCAACTCGATTTGATAAGCCATATCTTTTTAAATATCTAACTTTATTTTTTAAAACGTTCAAAATTCGCCCTGAAGGGATGAACATTTTACAAAGCCAATCAACCTCAGAGGAGGTTTAATATGAAAATGGTACAATAGAGAATCAAAAATACTTTGTTCAAAATTGGATAACAAATTACGAGCTCTAAATCAACGTCTTTCACTTGCAGAGATTATAAAAATATAAATAGTAATTTTGGTTTCAAATTTTGGCACAGAGCCTGCTGTTTGTAAGGAGATGGGGAAGTTGATAACATCAACTCAAGTACTTGACTGGTACATACTTTATCGAGCTCGAAAGGCAAAGTCAACTTCGGTGGAATTTGAATTCAGAACGTAGTTCATGCAACAAGTTCATCCTCGTCGACGCCTGTTGTTTCCCGAGAACGTCAACGTCATCGCTCTTACCCATCACTACATTTCTATTCATTGCTACAGTAGAAATCCGCTGACCGCATTTCCCAACTGGTAGAGGGCAGTGAGTACCTGACGACATTCCCGATGACAGGCGCCTAATATTGGTCTTTTTTTTTTTACCCAGAATTGCAACTCAACCAAAGAGATGAGCTACGGAAAGGAATGTCATACAAACGGAAACCACACCGGCTCAACGCCCAGGAAAATCTGTAAGTGGCACAACTGCAGCGCGTGCCTGCGCATGAGCAGCCATGGCATGGCAAGCCCGCCATCCAGAAGGCGCTGGCAACAGATAGACCGTCTCACTAGAGGAACGTGTCCTTTCCACAGCGGAAAAGTAAACGCTCCAGTCTGGCCAAAACGAGAACTGGGGCAAGGTACAACAGTCAGGCGGTAAGTTACTAAGGAGACGATGTAAGCATTCACCACCCTTTCAGGGATAATTTCCTCTCGTCCCATTTCTGAATTAAACTGGTCACCCTGCTTGTAACCTCGCCCCACTAATTGTCCACCTGGAGGTTCAGATAGAACTAGACGGCATGCAATTTCACCGGTCCGTCTGTCTACCGACCTACTATTCTAGTCGTTGGCATAGACTTGTCTCTCAAGATTTCTATTATAGGCAAAAGGTCTGAAATTTTGGGGAAAGGGCTAGTCGAAGACATCGACCTCAGTGCTCAACTGGTACTTATTTTATCGACACCGAAAGGATGAAAGGCAAAGCCGATTTCGGCGGAATTTGAACTCAAAACGTAAAGGCAGACGAAATGCCGCTAAGCATTTTGTCCGTCTTTACGTTCCGTCGTAACAGAAGCTTAATCCAGGCACGAGGTCGGCAATGTTTCGAGTGGCTGATACTAGAGGATTAAACTGGGCCCAATACTTGAGGGTACTATATATATATATATATATATATATATATATATATATATATATATATATATATATAATAATAATAATAATAATAATAATAATAATAATAATAATAATAATAATAATAATAAAAATGAAGGGTAAAAATCATTCATGATTTTACCAGGTGGTAAGCGCAGAAATAAAAACCTCATAGTTAAATTTTACAAAATATTTTATAATTATATACATTATTATAACAAGGGATTGGCTATACGCCTCACCACGCACTGTTAAAATAGACGCCCGAAGACACTATTACCACCTTAAAATCCCCGAGAATATATATATAAAAATTATAATCAAGGGTACCAGATAGTACCACCATTGTTAGGAGTAAGAGTGAAAACGACTCAAAACCAGTTATCACTTATACACACTGGTGAGTTCGAGGAAACGAGTAAATATAAAAGTGAACTTACCAATAACAACTGAAAATCGCAAATGA
>NC_142933.1:118389963-118394963 GCF_046866305.1 Octopus bimaculoides | reverse complement strand
TCATAAAACTTGACTACACAAAGAATACTTCATGTTTCAGTTTTTGTTTGAAACTTTACAAAATTTTAACATAAGAAATTCTCAATGTTATTATGATTTTGTAAAGATCTAAAGTACACAACATAATGAAGTAAAATAGTTAAGACTTTGGATAACCGTATTTTTCGGAAACAAGTCGAAGTATCTATATAATGTAAAAATATGGTGTAAAGATTTAAACAATGTCACTCTCTTTTCCTATATTGTAGCATTTTACATGAGATTTTTAGTCCGCCAAAGTTGTCTTGGAATAGAAGTCAGCCTACCTTTTTTTTTTTGCTGTAAATTTTGGTTTGAGAAATTCGACTCGTATGCTGGAAAATACGGTAAAAATATTAAATTAAATATTTATTAATCTCAAAGTTTCAAAATTTGCAACAGATTCATATTTAATGCATTACAAAATAGGATCTTTTTTTTTTTAAGGAAAAGCTCACTGACTTGCAGGCCCGGTCCCAAACAGGGTGCGCAGATAAATGCAAATACATAAACCAAATGAATTCTTCGATGCTATAACTCTACGTAGGCAGTGACATCCATTTCTTCGTTATAAAGAAGGAAAATATGACACTAGCCGTCGTCACGTTATGAATGGTTCCCGTTAACTCACTTGGGTTCATGCATAATGTCTCAATCAAGAGCAGTTCGGATATTTTTTGAAAGCATAATAATGTCCTATGTTAATAACAGAGAAAGTAGAACAGATGCTAAAGATTACGGGTTTATCTTCTTCACTTCACATATCAACGAAGTCAGAGAGCGCGTTCTTATAGGAAAATTAAGTGACACTTAACACAGTTTCCGTCCGGGTAGAAGCTTCTTAGCACAGCTTTTGCAGCCTTACGACTGGATACTGAAGCAGCAACTACTCAACCAGTCAACTTAGAGTTAGATGTGGTATATATCTTGACTTCTCAAAGGTCATTAAGGAAGTTAAACATTGAAGATTATGTCACAAACAACGTGAGCTCAACATGATTGGAAAATTAGGAAATTAGGGAAGTGTCTGAATGACTTTTCAAGAGAGAGAGAGAGAGAGACAGAAAGACAGGAAGGGAGACACAGCGAGATATAGATGGTGCCTGAGAGAGAAAGGAAGAAGTCAAGCCGTTGCAATTGCCAGCCAAAAGTGCTGTTTCAAAAGATAGTTCCGAGTGATGTGTAGTAGCTTTTCTATCAGGTTGAGTAAATAGTAAACAACGTTTTGAACCACGAAGAATTCGTACCGGATTTTTGCAGAGTTTTGAATTTTTAAACATTTTTTTGCAACAGTCTGATAATACAGACATAAAATTGCCCAAATGCATAAATAAATTAACATTGATATTTTTTTAACGTTGTTACAAATATCTGGAATAGAACTACCAAAGTGCGATATTCGAGCAATTTTGTTATTCAACTTCAAAAAAGGACGTAAAGCAGCTGAAACTGCCCGTGATATCAACGAAACGTTTGGTGAGGAAATGACCAGTGAGTGGTCAGCTCGAAAATGGTTTAAACGATTTCACAGTGGAGACCTGAGCCTTGAAGATCGTGAGCGTGGTGGACACACATCTGTCATCGATGACGGTCAATCAAAGACCGTCATTGAGAAAGATTCACGTAAGACCACTCGAAAACTGGCAAAAATACTTCAAGTTAGCCAGAAAACTGCCTGCAACTATTTGCATGCGATCGTAAAATCAAAATAGCTCGACAAATGGGTACCACACAATTTGGATGAAAATCAGAAAATGTGCAGATATGAAATTTGTTCGTCGCTTCTTCTCTGTAACCAGACCGATCCATTTCTTGACCGTATTGTAACTTGCGATGAAATGTGGATTCTGTACAATAATAAAAAAACGTTCTTCGCAGTGGTTGAACCAAAATGAAGCACCAAAAACCTTCCCTAAACCCGAGCTCTTCAAAAAGAAGGTTATGGTGATTGTTTGGTGGTGTACTGCTGGACCCATCTACTATAACTTCTTAAAACCCGGAAAAACCATTACTGCAGAAACATATTGCCATGAAATTGCCGAAATGAACGAAAAACTGGTACTCATCCTCCATCCCAGATTGATCAAAAGAAGAGGGCCAATCATTCTTCATGACAATTCTCAACCACTAATGAAGTTGAGGTAACTTGGCTACGAAGTTCTTCCCCATCCAGCTTATTCTTCAGACCTTTCTCCACCCGACTACAACTTTTTCAAGCACCTCGATGGTTTCCTGCGAGAGAAAGAGTTCAAAAATCAAACCGATGCTGAAAGTGCGTTCAAAGAGTTCAATAGTTCCAGAACTCCAGATTTTTTATGTTACCGGAAGAAACAAACTTGTAACTCGTTTGCAAAAATGTGTTGACTGTAATGGTACTTACTTTGGTGAATAAAATTTCCGCATTGTTGGAATATATTGTGATGAATTTCATGTTTCAAAACGTTGCTTACTTTTGACCCAGCCTGATACTTAGCGTGTGACATTCAAAACACTACTTTATCATTAGAATTTGTATAGATTATATTGCAGGAATTTGCCATTGTTTTGTATTTGACGTGTACATTGAACATGAATTTATTTTAACATTGTACTGTGCTACAAATAATGCTTCCATCATTAATCGCCTATTTTTATGGGGAAATTATGCATAGTATGTATGTGTTGTCCACTAATGTTTTCTTATCTAGCTTTGACTTGTGTTGCATGGAGTAGTGTTGCAACTGCTCCGTTGTATAAGCGTGTGGTGAACCGTAAAGTCTATACAACTTCTGGCGATAAGTTTACAAAAAATGCTTTAACTCACTACTGCAACAAAAGTCCGCATCCCGAAGATAAGACTGTGAAAATCTATAAACGTTGATAACAGGTTTTAGGAATTACGTTGTTCAAAATGAATAGTACGAGGTTCATACTTTTTCAAGATATGCAAAAGGTAATAAGAAATCATAAAACTAGGATACAGCCTCATTTTCAATACACTACAATACTCTCTCTTACACACACACACACACACACACACACACACACACACACACACACACACACACACACACACGCACACACACACACACAGTACGCATATATTTTCTCCGAAGATCGGAGAAAGAGTTAATTCGAAATTATTTTGAAGCTCAGGGTGTGATTGTTGAACCTAGCCTTGAAATTCCCCTCTGTAAGGCCACACATTTCTATACGTATATATATATATATATATATATATATATATATATATATAAAACCTTTATATATATATACTTTTTAAGGGATTTGAACACACATTTCACGAACCTGTAAACCAATGCGTTCACTTCTCAACCAATTTGTCTTCACAAGAAAATTATGCTTGAAAGTATATAATAAAAAGAGAAGCGAGCTGTCGTATAAAATATGCAGCTAAAACAAGTGCAGTACCGGATATTGTGTTCTATTGGAGGTTTGTACAAAAATTCTGCACATCATGCAATTCCTTGATACTGAGTGGATTTCTTGCTTCTTCAGCGTGCTTCGCTAATCCAACCACCATCTTCATTTCCTGACCTCACTTTCGCATCTTTTTATCTCTTCTTTTCCTCTGTTTAAGAATGATGCATGTTTAGTTTTAAGTTTCTGTAAAAATGTTCTCAGAATTCAGAGATTAACGTTTTGTGTCAAATCTCGGTTTGATGTCAGACTTTTCACTGAACAAAAGCGAACATTTTTATAAAACTATTCACATATGTACGCTTACGAGTACGTCTTTATTTTTAATCGATTGCATACATTTGTTGAGAGTATGTCAGTGACAACACACACACACACACACACACACGCAAACACACACGCAAACACACACGCAAACACACACGCACACACATGCGCAAATACACGTACGCGCACACACGCTCATATATATGTGTATGATATATAACATATATGTAGATAGACACATGTATGTACATACATATATATATGTGTATATATATACATACATACATATATATATATATATATGCGTGTATGTGTGTGTCTGTGTGATATAGTTTTCATGTCTTTGTGTGTGTACGTGTGCATGTGTGAATGCATGTGCGCGCCCGTGTGTGCGTGCGTGTGTGTGTAAGCTAGATAAGAAGGCAGAAATACAAAGAGAAAGATTAGTGAGAGTACGAGTGTGTGTTAGAGTGAAACGGCTGGCGTATCAAGAGTATTACTGTTTACAGTTTCTGGGATATTTACACTGGCACAAATAGAGGCAGGTAGAGTTAAGTCGATGTTGTACACACACGTATACAAATGCGCACACATAACCAATATTTGTATGTGTGTAAATATATATATATATATATATATATATATATATATATGTGTGTGTGCGTGTGCGTGTGTGTATGTGCACATGTATATATATAATATACGTATATATATATATATATATATATATATATATATATATATACGTATATTATATATATATATATATATATATATATATATAAACAAATATATACTTACACATATATATATACGTATGTATATATACGTATATATGTTTACATGTATGCATATATGTATATATATGTGTGTATATATATATATATAATACATTCATATGCAAAAATACATACCACTTTTCATCTCTTGTGTATATGTTTGTGTGTGTGTGTGTGTGGTGTGTGTGTGTGTGTGTGTGTGTGTGTGTCTACAAAACATTTACAAATAATGCAACACACACCGGAAAACACAGATATACGCATACACAATTTCAGTCGTTCTCCTTCGATTTGCAACCTTCTGTCAACCAGTTCGTAAATGAAAAACACACTCATTCTTGTCCCCCTCCTTTCGTGTGTGTGTGTGTGTGTTTCTGTGTGCGCTTGTGTGTCTGAATATATATATATATATGTGTGTGTGTGTGTGTGTGTGTGTATATGCGTATGCCTGAATGTTTTCTGGGATACGTATAAACAAAATAATTATATTTCAAATCTTGTTTAAATATTATATAC
>NC_142933.1:118379963-118384963 GCF_046866305.1 Octopus bimaculoides | reverse complement strand
GCCATCCGCCTGGCTGACAAAAATGCAGTGACCAACAAAGCTTCCAACACTTACGAAGTGTCATCTCTCTCTTCTCTCTCCGTCTCCCGCTACAACTAGAGCCTCCGTTCTTCTCACCTGTCTAACTTTATATCGTCTCCACTCAGGCGTAACTCATTTCATCTCTCATCTCTCTCTTTCCCTCTTCTTCCTTCTTATCGAGACTCCCATAGTGAGTTCCACCACCTAAATTTTCACACTGAACATTTTTACATCAATCCTCCAACCACAAATCTGGAACCTCCCGGAATTTTCTCTCTGCCTATGCATTTCTGACATACACCAACCTAGAGATGTTCAAAATGAACATATATACACTAGCTGAATAGCCTGCCGTCTCCGGGTAATTTTCACAATAGAATGTCATATAAATTTTTGTTTATTCCATGTTTGACCATGCCTTCTCCGATAGATAGGTTCACATGTCTTTATTCATTAAAACTTATCAAAACTTCAGAAGTCCTTACAACTTTGGTCGTCCTAATATTTTGCTTTCGTTTGTTTAATAAAAATTCCCCCTCGTAATGATTTTGCTTTCATTTTATGATAGACCGCTATCATGCAGAAAATGTCAGCTTCCAAATCCGGTTTACTGATTAAGTAACGTTGATTAAACTTTAAACCTCAGTAATATTTTTCTGCAATTTTTCTGGAACAAATAAATAACAAAATCGGATTTAACGCGGAAAATTATTTCAATATACCAAATTTGACAATTTTGACGTAATTTTAAAATTTTACAATATGTGGCCACAACAGGGAAGACCCTACAAAAGCAGAGATACAGACATTTATAGGCCATGACACACACACACATACACACACACATACACACACACACACACACACACACACACACATTTACAAACGTGCACGCAGGTAGTCACTAGTTTAAAATGGTGTATAGCAGACATGTGTATGTATGTACGCATGTTTGTACATATATGCGCGCGCGCGTGTGCGCGCGTATCTGTGTGTGAATGTTTCTTTGCGATGGGAGCAGAAAAGCCACCTACCCCCTCTCTTCTTAAAGCCACGTATTCCTCACACACACATTTCTTTCCCTTCCTCGGCGTTTTAAAAAGTTACTTATGTGTATGTGCGTGTTTGTATGTGTAGTGTGTGTGTTTTATGTGTGTGCGTATGCATGTATGTATTTACGGAAGTATGTATGCAGCGTCGCGTAAATAGCTGTGAATGACAGCTGTATTAACGTTATCACCTCAATGACACTCCATATTTGTCGCTTACACAACACTGTTCTTCCCTTCCCTGATATCAACCACACTCACTATGCCACCACATTTCCTCACACTAACACTCTTTGTACCCTGCTCATTTTACAAAATAATAGCCTACCCACCTTTAGGTGGCCCATTATAGATTTTTATTGAAATCCAATTAGCCTATAATTGAACTGGATATTAGTTTAACATGTATGCAAAGTTTCGTCAAGATTGGTTCACTGATGTAAGCAGTAAGATGGTAACAGACAGATCGACAGACAGAAATTGCCATTTACGTATGATACATATGTACATATATGTATATGTATGTATATATATATATATATATATATATATATATATATATATATACGCACACACACACATATATATATATATATACATAAACACATATATATACATGTATATATATGTATATATATATAAGACACACACACATACACGCATATACACACACATACACGCATATACACACTCATACTCAAAATATGTGACTTCACTATGAATCTTTTTTAACCTTTACCAATTTTTCCTCTTTCTCTTTTATTATTCCAAACCTCATCAATACAATATGTCGCTCTGCGTTCTCTTCTATTTGATATTTACATCACCACTACTTTTGCTTTGGCATCGGTTCACCATTTTTTTTCACCCTTCCTCTGTTGAATACCATTTCTTCAAACCCAGAGTTTTGTTCATTGGTAGCAGAGTGCGAAGAATCTTTTCAATAGCTCGTCACATTCGGTTTTCTTTCTTTCTTTCTTTCTTTCTTAAAACAACACCAACAATAACTACTACTCATACTACTACTACTACTACTACTACTACTACTACTACTACTACTACTACTACCACTACTACTGCTGCTGCTGCTGCTACTACTACAACTACAACTGCTACGGCTACTACTACTACTACTACTACTACTACTACTACTACTACTACTACTACTACTACTACTTGCTCTTATTTACTTTGTGCTGTGGTTGTTCTCTTTCCTCCTTTCCTCTTCCTCTTCCTCCTCCTCCTCTCCCGTATCTATTATTGCATTTTTTTCCCTTCCGGCCAATTTCTTTCAAATTCTGACTTTCTTTTTTATTTAATTTAAATTTATACTTCTCTATTTTCTTACTTTTGTGTGTGTGTGTGTGTATTTCTGTATTCCTCTATTTGTATCCGTCCCGCCTTTAATCTTTTAGTTTCTCACATTTGACCTGTTTCCAAAAAAGATTTCCGAAAAAAGAAAAAAAAAATTTTAAATATTTTTTAAAAAATCAACGTCAACAACAAACAAACAAAAGACACAAAACCCTCCTACACACATTTTCATCACATCGCCACAACAAAAATAATTTTAAAAATTTATAAAAAGTGACCCCCCCCCTCAAAAAATGGATGAAGGGGTGGGAAGTGGGAGGACATTCTCATCTTAACCCCATCCCACATATGAAAAAAAAAAGGGGTTCGGTTTTTAGATTTTATTTTTCAATTTGTGGTTTGTCTTTGATTTTTTTCTTTATCGTTTATTATTATTATTATTTTTCTTGTTATATTATTAAATTTATGAAACAGATTTTGTTGTCCTTCTGGTTAGCCTTTGACATTTCCAAATTGACTTTGATTCCTGCTCGACTATCTCACTCTTCCTTTCACTCACACTTTTCCTCCCCCTCCCTCTTGTATTGTTTTTTGTTTCTATCACCCCCTCTCTCTCTCCCTCGATCTTTATTTCTCTCTTTCTCGCTTTCTCTGAAAACAACAACAATGCCCTCTGTATTGTCTAAACTTCAGTTTTTCTGCAGTACCACCCACCGCTGCTAACCTCTGCAATATACACCACACCGCATATTCCACGCCTAACCTTATCGACACCCGCACCATTCATTGCCAGGAATGGCAGAACCACCAGCAGTACCATCACCGGAACTACCATCTCAAGTAAGTAGTACAACATCTCTCATCTTTACTTTCACCATCCTTCATCGTCAACTTCCTTCTCCCCTCACCCTCTCTCTCCTCCTCCTCACCTCCTCCTCACCTCCTCCTCCAACTGCTGCTGCTGCACCTCCTCCTCCTCCTCCTCCTCCTCCTCCTCATCATCATCATCATCACCACCACCACCATTACGACGACGACGACCACCCACCACTACCACCACCATTACTACTACCATCATTACCCCTCCTCCTCTTCCTTCTCTTCATCATCATCATCATCATCATCATCCTCATCATCATCATTACCACCATTACGACGACGACGACGACAACCACTACCACCACTACCACAACCATACTCATCCACATCATCATCAGTTTCATTGTCACCATCATCGCTACCACCACCACTATCACCACTTCAACAACAACAAGATCATCATCATCATCATCATTGTGGCAATGTCCTTATCATCTGACAACGACGCCCACCACCATCACCACTTCCTCGACCAATGCAACCATCACCACTACAACCACCACCACCTCCACCACCATCACCACCACCATCACCACCACCACCACCATCCTCATCACCAGAACCATCACCACCCCTGCAGCAATTTCTCTACTACTCTTCCTCCATCACCAGTATATCGCCCCACCGACAACATCACTGTCACTACTGCTACAGCAGCATCACTACATCGTCTTTGCCATCGCCACCACCACCACCACCAACAACCACCACCTCCTCCTCTTCCTCGCTACTTCCCCTTCACCACCACCACCGCCACCACCACCACCATTGAAATTTGCCTTCACCGCCACCAGTACAGCAATCAGCACCTCCATTTTCTACCCCCTCCATTATTACTCTCATCACGAAGACCATCTGTAGAAAGAACAGGAACAAGAATAAGAACAACGACGACAACGGCTCGACCAGAGAGATTCTACGTTGTCGAATAACCTGCTAAGAGTAGCCGTAAAATCTACCTCAAACATATCTTATGTACATTCTTAAAATGGAAGGACACATTGGAATATATAGTTTTAGACATGTTGTAGTACAAAAAGACAGGATGACTACTGCAGTACGTTTTTTTTTTTTATCAAAGTTCTACTCGATCTTGACTGACCTTGCGGGAAACAACAAAAGCAGCAGCAACAGCAACTACTACTACTACTACTACTACTACTACTACTACTACTACTACTACTACTACTACTACTACTAATGAAGATGATGTAGTACTTAGACAGTGAATCTCATGGCTTCTGATCTTAACTGATTGGAAGTGCCAACATGTACACGTTTTGTCTTAGTGCAAAAGATGTGCTACATCAAATATTCTTCTCAATACCACAGATTTGCTGGTCAGTTGCTTGACCTTAACCAGTTGCGCATGTCCTTTAGTAGCTGACGATATGTGCATCCCTGACCACAAGCAGGAGTAGTAGGGGAGCATCATAGCCATGTGTTGGAAGGAGTTCTTTGGGGTTTGAATAATTCATCCCTGGAAACATGAGTGCTTCGTTCATCACCCTTAAACAACTCTTGTTCAGAGACATTTTGAGTGGGATTGGCTACTCGATCTGAAGAAAATTCGAAAGTTGGCCTCACCTGCATGGTCATGCGCTGTTTATCTTTATACGAAGTCATCATATCACGCATGTTTACACATACACACCGCACTCCACACGAATACACATAGAGAATATTTTACCGGAACGTAAATACCTGGGTAGTAAAAGGCGGCGAGCTGGCAGAAAC
>NC_142933.1:118364963-118374963 GCF_046866305.1 Octopus bimaculoides | reverse complement strand
AGTGCAAGTAACCAAATATAAATAAAACTTCAGAATAATGATGATGATGGTGATGATGATGGTGATGATGATGACGACAACGATAATATCTAGTATAAGGAAAAGACTTGATTTATTCGGGAAGGGGAATGGTTGGTCATTAAATCGACCCAGAATATAATAATGACGATGATGAAGGTGGTGGTTATGCTCCTGCTGATAATAATAATAATAATAATAATAATAATAATAATAATAATAATAATAATAATAATAATAATAATAATCCTTTCTACTATAGGTACAAGGCCTGAAATTTTGTGGGAAGTAACTAGTCGATTACATCGACCCCAGTGTTTCACTGGTACTTAATTAAACGACACCGAAACGATTAAAGACAATGTCGACCTCGGTGGAATTTGAACTCAGAACATAAAGACGGATGAAATGCTGCTAAGCATTTTTACCCGACATGCTAACGATTCTGCCGGCTCACAGCCTTAACGACGAAGACGACGGCAACAAAAACAACAACAATAATGATAATGGTTTCATATCTTGGCCCAAGGCGAGCAATTTCGGGGAGTAGGTAAATCGATTGCATCGACCCCAGTGTTCAACTGCTGCTTATTTCATCGACCACGAAAGAAGGAAAAAAAATGACCACGGTGGAATTTGAACTCAGAATGTGAAGACGGGTGAAATGCTTAACGGTGTTTCGCCCAGCGTTTTAACGCTTCTGCCAGCTCATCGCCGCCTTCTCAAAGTCGACCTCGGCGGAATATTGAACTCAGAATGTAAAACAACAATAATATTAATGAATAGATGAAAGGCGTTTATTTACATAGGTCTTCAAAGCTGAACAACGAGCTTAGGATGAAACGGTGGGCAAGGAAATGAAATGAAAACAGTCTAACATCAATGTTCAGAACCTTCGCTTTAATGAAGGGAATGACACCTTAATGATGCTGCTGCTGCTGCTGGCGATGATGATGATGATGATGATAATAATGATGATGATGATGATGATGATGATGGTGATGATGATGATAATAATGATGACGTTGATGATGATATCGATGATGATGATGATGATAACGACTATGACGACGACTACTACTATACCGATAACCACTAACAGAAAACAACAACAACAAAAAATAGGTCACTGGTATTAATCAGGTCAATCAGTGCAAACCACCGACACCACCACCACCACCACCACCACCACCACCGTCGCCGCCGCCGCCGCCGCCGAAGACTTGTGTCTTGTTTTTATTTATTTACTGTTGTTTAACCCAAGGTCAGTTTTGATGAAGCAGGATTCATAATCCAAAGCGTTCCCACTGTGATCCATCCATCCATCCATCCAATATTCAAACATGGTGGTTGAATCTTGGTGAGGAGATCTATTTTTTTTCCTTTTGACATTTTTCAAATTCTCCAGTGACAGAAGAATTGATTCATTGCATTCGACGACACGCGTTAACAAAAGCGTTTAAGAGCTGGGTTTCTTCTTTTTTTGTTTTTCGTTAGTCGCAGTATTAGTGCCAACGTTCATGCTGGCGAGGGCGGCGTAGTAGGATGGTAAAAGTAGAATTGGTAAAAGTGGTGATTCTCCTGTTCTCTTATTTTTTGTCGTCATCGTTATCAGCCTTGTTGTTGTTGTTGTTGCTGCTGCTGCTGATGCAGTCCTTTTTCTACTTTTAACTTTTGTCGGCGTTGATGAAGGTCTGTGGCTAAGTGGTTTAGGTATTCGGCTCACGATTCTAACTAAGATCGTCAGTTCGATTCCCGACCGCGCGTGTGTCCTTCAGCAAGATACCCTATCTCATGTTACTCCATTCCATTGAGCTAACAAGAATGAGTTTTACCTGTATTTCAAAGGGCCGACCTTGTCACATGCCATTTTCACACTGAATCTCCCTGAGTTTAGTGGTTAAGGTATTCGGCTAACGATCGCAAGGTCGTGAGTTCGATTCCCGACCGTGCGTTGTGGCTTGAGCAAGAGATTTCATTTCACGTTGATCCATTTCTCTCAACTGGCAAAAATGAGTAGTGTCTGTATTTCAAAGGGCTAGCCTTGTCACATTCTGTTTCACACTGAATCTACCTGAGAACTACGTTAAAGGTAGGCGTGTCTGTGGAGTGCTCAGCCACCTGCACATTAATTTCACGAGCAACCTGTTCTCCTGATCGAAACAACTGGAACCGTCATTGTCGTAATCGATGGAGTGCCAGTTATACCGTCGTTGACGTTACTGTTCTTGTAGCCGTCACAGCTACTTACCGCAGCGGAGGCGGCGGCGGCGGCGGCGGCGGCGGTGGCAATAGCAGTGGTGTCACTGTCCTAATCTATTCTTCTGTTTTTGTTGTAGCTGTTGTTCTTGGTGATTTGCAGCCATTTGTTGCACAGGCGTACGGTGTGGTGCTTTGCCTTATAGCCATTACTATTCCTTTCTACTATAGACACAAGGCCCGAAATTTTGGGGGAGGGAGCCAATCAATGAGATCGACCCCAGGACGCAACTGGTACTTAATTTATTGACCCCGAAAGGATGAAAGGCAAAGTCGACCTCGGTGGAATTTGAACTCAGAACGTAATAACAGTCGAAATTCCGCCAAGCATTTCGCCCGGCTTTGCTAACGTTTCTGCCAGCTCGCCGCCTTTTTATAGCCATTAAATAGGAGAAGCAGCACCAAGATTATTACTTCTCGCACGGTTTTCATCCTTCAGGTCTCCTATCGATAATTTCAACGCCATGTGTAGATATTTTTAGAAGAAAGTTCCGGAAATAGGTAATAAATTCCGCCATGAAGGTCTAAACGAACATGAAACTGACCAGGTCCTCGGGATCCTGGTTAGTTTTCAACAAAAGCAGTATGAAAAAACATGTAACAGTAGACTTTAAAAAATACACTTTACAATCAACAAAGTTAGGAGTGATCTGAAGGAGCGTTTTGCCAATGCAAAAACAAAATTATAATAATGACCCTTTCTATTATTAGGTACAAGGCCTGGAATTATCGGGCGGGGGCTAGTTAATTACATTGACCCCAGTATTCAAATGGCATTTAATTTTTCGACCCAGAAAGGATGAAAAGACAAAGCCGATCTCGGCGAAATTTCAACTCGGAACGTAAAGACAAACGAAATGCCGTTAATTATTTTGCCCGGTATACTAACGGTTCTTCTAGCTGATCGCCTCCTCCTCCTCCTCCTCCTCCCCCTCCTCCTCCTCCTCCTCCTCCTCCTCCTCCTCCTCATCATCATCATCATCATCATCATCATCATCATCACCATCATCATCATCATCATCATCATCATCATAATAAAAATAATAAAAATAATAAAAAAATGCCCGGATGCAGTACCAGGCAGTGACTCTCATGGCTTTTGATCTTCACTGATTGGAAGGGTTATCATGTACATTGTTTTGTTTTCGTATAAGAGATGGGCTACAGCAAATATTCTACTTAATACCACAGATTTGCTTGTCACTTGTTTGACCTTAACCAGTTGAGCATGTCCCTTGGTGGCTGACGATATGTGCATCTCTGATCACGAGCAGAAGTAGTGGGGGAGCATCATAGCCATGTGGTGAGAGGAATTCTTTGGGGTTTTGATAATTCACCTCTGGAAACTTGGGTTTTTGTTCATCATCCTTAAACAAACCTTATTCAGGGACCTTTTGAGTAGAATGGTCTACTCGACCTGAAGATAATTCTATCAGGGCTCCACCTGCAAGGTCATGCACTGTTTATCTTGATATGAGATCACCATGTCGCGCCCATATGGTTGTGACGCTTGTGCCTGGTGTACCCTTATCAGACAGGTAGTCATGATGGGTATACTGGGCTTCGTATACTTTACCCCAGCGTTACTTTGATAGCTTGCACTGCTCTTTCACTCAATAATAATAATAATAATAATAATAATAATAATAATAATAGTAATAATAGTAATAATAATAATAATAACTAAGCGACATTTGTAGAGCCTTTTAGCAAAATAATGGTTTCTTTTGCTAAGACTAAAGTACACACTTGGGAATACCAAAGAGAGTGGATGTTTTACTTTATTGAATATATTATTGATACTTATTTTACCGACTCCAGTGGCGTGAAAGGAAAAATCGACACTAATAGTTTAAAAAAAATTTATACAGAAAACTGGATCTTCTTTGTCTTATTTTACATTTCTTAAATATTCAGAGTCACTTGTACTTTACTTAAAAATCAAAGAACTTCTTTTCTTTCGTCCTGCTTCATTTTTTTTCTTCCTTTTTCCAGTGCACCAGTTTTATAGATTAGTGTATTTTCTCTATTTCTAAGAAAATAACTTGTTTCTCTGGTGATGTGCGTGAATCTTGTTAATTCTTCTTTTTACATTTCAGAAAATGCTTTCTTCTATTTCGTTCTTTTCCCCACTGATTTCTTCGTTTTCGTTCAATCTTATATGAATAACAGGGTTTAATTCTCCAATTCTCTTTGGCAGAGAGGTAATCTATCTCTCTCTCTCTCTCTCTCTCTCTCTCTCTCTCTCTCTCTATCTATCTATCTTTTTTTTTTTTTGATCCCTTTTGATCGAAGTACCCCCTTTTCCTTCCTACGATCCCTTTTGATCGACCCCCCCTTCTTTTTTTTTCCTTCCCCCTCCCAAAAAGAAAAGCTCTACATTGTATTTGTCCCATCTTCGTTGAGCCCTGTGTGGCTAATAAAAGAAATGTATCTATCTATCTATCTATTTATCTAAATATCTATCTACCTAAAGCATCGAACAATGAATATAAGTAGCGATCGTGATATCCACCACGAAGTGATCGAGCTCAGTAACAATCAATTAAGCAACAACTACTCCAAAAGCATACTCCCCACTCCGATTATGAAGAAAAGAGAGGACGAAACCGATAAACTGTCCACAGTCTGTCTACCCTATGTGAAAGGCCTCTCCGAAAAGATACAAAAGATAAGCGACCAATATGACACCAGGACAGTATTAAAAAATAATACAACACTTCGCAAATATCTTCTTCGAGTAAAACCACCAATAGAAGAGAATATGAGTAAGAACTGCATGTACTCCATCCCATGCAGCTGTGGTAGGTTATATAAAGGCGAAACATGGCGCCCCCTCAAAATAAGAGTAGACGAACATCGCAGGCAACATCGCAGTGGTTGCCTGCTTGACGAGAAAAAGCGTAATAGATCTCGGATCAACTCTCTTCTAATTCTCGGAAGCAAGGGATAGTATGTGTGATCCTCCATTAACCTTATTCAGTGCTGAGTAGCCAGTTGTGTGATTGTGTGACAGACAAATGAAGAGAAAGAGAGAGAGAGAGAGAGAGAGAGAGAATCGAACTCAGTCTTTTAATAACACCTTATTTATTTATCTTCTTTGAAGAATGAAAGAAAATGTTGACCTCAGTCAGATTTGAACACAGAATGGAAAGGGCCAGAACAACTCTTACCGCAAACACATGTGCGATGCTATAACAATGCACTTTAACTTCTAAGCTTACTTGTCGTCGTATCTTTATCTTCATTTTTCGTAGATAAAAAGATGAGCGATAGATCCATCCATCTCTCTCTCTCTCTCTCTCTCTTCACTTTCTCTCTTTTTCTTTTTGCCTTTCTCCCTCTCTCTCTCTCTTTCTATCTATCTATCTATCTAGCTAGCTAGCTATCTTCCATCTTTCTCGCCTTCGTTCTCTCTCTCTCTCCCTCTCTTTGTCTCTTTTTAAGTTCTCATAGGTAATAAGATTTAGCAAGAATCCCGGAACGATTTCGACGGAAAAGAACGACGTATGTGTGCTGCATATTACAGGTGAAGTAAAAATGAAGAGGCAATACACAGCACAGCCGACTTCCAGTGACTGCGGCGGACGTTCGACGCATTTGCAATGAATGGTTTTCTTATAACGCACTTCCTATAGGAACCAATTCCACAGAAAGAGGCCATGTGCTAAATCTCATTGTATCTTTTTAGTCATCTTTGTAATATTTGCGCAACAGAAAAGCACTAGATTTGCAGAATCAATAGAGCTTCGGGCAAAAATTCTTCGTGGCATTTTGGTACGATTCTTCAAGTTTTGAGCTGAAATCTCATTAAAGTTAACTTTTCCTTTTATTCTCCTGGGGCCGATAAAAGAAGAACCAGTTAAATATTGGAGCTGATCTAATCGATTATATTCACTCCGTTTCGAGGTTTTGGCTTGATGAAAAAGAAAAAAATATCAATATTAGAACAATATGAACAAGCCTTTTCTTTTCTATCGTCTATATTTTATAATCTTACACTTCTTTTTATCGATGAGATGAAAATGCCGAGGAATGGTTTATAGAATTTCATCTGAAGGATTCTTTCTAGTTAACGGCATCCTGTGATATATTCGTAATATAATCCATTCTATAAATTTTATACCTTTTCTGCTTTAAGTTAAATTACACACACACACACACACACACACACACACCAACAACAACAACAACAACAACAACAACAATTTAAGACTACAGTTGAAGACACTTGACGAAAATTCCACGCAGTAGGATTGAACCCAGAGCCAGTGTTGTAAGCCGAGCACCTTAACCATACAACCATGCCTATTTAGTCTCGTGGTCAAAGACTTTCTAGCCACGACCATCTGGTATATCTGCGATTATACTGTTCAATATATTCTGTATTAAATGCGATTATATTGTCCAGTGTGTTCTGTTTTAAATAAAGCAAGGGTGTGAGTTGAGGAAGATCTGGTTGCTATTTCCAATTAGTCGAGTAGCCACGTGAAAGCAACCTCATTGCTTCTATTGTTTGTCCGCGTTATATGCAACGCTCACCTGTTGCTGTAAGTATCTCTAATTCCCTGCATGTATGATGGCAATAGAATTACATAAGAATTACGATAGTTAGGAAGACCTGGAGAAAATATATGCTGACTTCATGACTTCATGATTTTGTATTGCAGTCTTTACACCATGCAATGTTAAAGTGGGTTAAGTAAGTATAAGAAGTGTATTGTGAATGTGAAACGCAAAATATGATTTTAAAATCTGTAGAATATTTTCTTTGTTCATATACAACTCAAGTCACGCATGTGTATTTAAACAATAGCTATCACCAGGTGTTAGATCGTGTTATGAGCTAACTAAAAAGTGAATACTACCTAACAATTTCATTTAATGGTTTATTGATGGAAAATTATTGAAGCAATTATATATGGAAAATAAAATTTCTTTACATAGATTAAAGCAAATATCATTGATGCTTAAATAATAATGTTTTATTTGGAATGGGAACAAACTGGCATATTTTTTTATATAAGAGAAATGAAAAATGAAATACTATAGACTGAAAGAGCATGTGAAGGTCACCAGGGTCTATGTTAGGAATGGTAGAAGTTTCAAGTTTAACTGGAGATGAAACGGAAATTATTTCCAATCTTTCAAACAATAGTTTAAGAAATCTCTTGCCATTTTTAAGTGAGAGATATTGCAATGGAATTTTTCCAGCTACTTCCATCTTTTCTTTAGTGCTGCATAAATTAAACGATATACATTTATGTAGCAGCAAAGTTTTCATGTTCCTTGTCAAAAATTTAACTCTGAGTAATTAATCATTAATTGTCACTGCTTATAATATTCTAATCATTCCTCTTTATCGCTTATAGTACAAATTAGTTCGCTCACAATCTGCTAAATTTTGGTCAGTCGACACATTTTTCTGAAACTTCGGTGTATATTGCAAAGTCCAACAGAAATGTAAAGATCTTGCATTAGAGGATATCTCCATACATTGTTCCGTAGTTTCTAGCTCTTCCCCACAATCATGCATGATGTCATTGGAGAAACTTTATCTCCATTTGTTGAATGTCACCTTGGCTGTGTCAGCTTTGGTTTTCAGTTGATTCAAGCAGTTCAACTTCACCAGTTTACATTATCAACAGGAAGAGGCTGTTCACTTGCGGCCATTTTTAGTGTTTGTAGTGAAAGTTCCTCAGGAAGTTCCTAAACTAATTTCGCCTTTAAAATCTAAAACTTAATTATTTTTGCTTTCTACATATGACCAAATCCATAAGTTATGTCTGAACAACTATCTAGGAGAGAGCAGTTTCTCTCGAATCAACCCGGAAGTGGAGCTGTGGTTAAGAAGTTCGTTCTGTGGAACTGCGTGACACATTGGACATGCCCCTTCTACTATAGTTACATAAATCATTTAACTCTCACCCTTTCATCTACTAGCCTTGGAGGCCCTGAAAAATGTCATGGGCGTCACTTTTCCATTTCTGACATTAAAAAAAAAACTGTATTTCCTTCTCATATTGTTTCTTCCTTTTTTGTTTCTTCTTTATAAATGTCATAGATGCTGCTCAAAAACAAAACATCGCCTATAATATGTGTTTCTGAAGACAGCAATTAGGCAGAATTATTAGATCGTTGAAAAGAATGCCCCATGTTTGTTCTGGTTCTCTGCGCATTGATTTCAAATCCTGTCAAGGTCAACCCCCTTTGTTGCTCATCCTTTCAGAATCGATTAATTAAGTACCAGTAAATGACGAAATTCTTTGAGTGTCGGATGCCACACTTAGCAATAACATTTCCGTCCGCCGTGGGATTCTAATCTTGTTGATGACATGGCCACAAGTGATTGCGAAATACTTAGAGAATAGGAGTATAATTGTCTCTTAGTGCAATGGAATGTTGAGGATTCCAGAACATAATACGTGCTGCGGATAATTCTGAATTTGTGAATATCGCAAAAGGCTGATTGAAAGTATTTTTTCGTTGTTGTATAAAGAATGTCGAACTGGGCCAATCCCAAAGCATTCGCTAAAATGCAGAAAATGTTTTAATATGGCTAAATTGAAACCGGATTTTAGAGATTGCGATAATCAACAACAGAAACAACTCAAAACTGACTTTTACATTTTGCGAAATCTTAAAAAATTTTCTGCAGAAGACAACAAAGCAAATAACTTAATGACACCGGACATCTTTAACTATCTTTAATGGTAACACGATGAAGCCTAATTTAATGTCAGCCATTTGGAACGGTAACAAAAGGTGAGTAACACACTGGAATGAAAACAGATAACATTTGTAATTTATTTTGCAGCTGAGTTAAACTAAAGAACAACATTGAATTTTATCAAGAAATGAGAATTCATTGACTATTTTGAAAATTCTATAAATCATTAAAAAATATGTGGCAGTGTGATTAAAAAGTTAGCTTGGGACCTATAGGGTTTAAGGTTAAATTCTGCTTCGCCGTACCTTGGGGAAAACTCTCGGGTATAGTAAAGAGCTTTGTGAGTGAATTTTGACTTTACGGTATTTTGGGTAAAAATCTCGGGTTGACAGGGAGCTTTGTGAGTGAAACTTGGTCGACGGACACTGCGCAGAAGTCTTGTTCTTCGATAGTAGGCTTAAATGCATAGTCCAGTTTAAAACCACCGCCTATATATATGTGCCTTTAGTATTTTTGTTGCAAGCATTCAAGTCATTTCTCCAGTCTGAGGGTAACTCTCACCCTTTCACCTACTAGTCTTGGAGGCCCTGAAAAATGTCACGGGCGCCACTTTTCTTCTTTGACATGAAAAATATGCATTCCCTTCTCATATTGTTTTTTCCTTATTCAGATTTAATTATTGATTAAAATTTCTTCCAGCCATATTAATGCTCCAAATTAATATTTTTACATCTTTCAGATATGGCAGTTGGCCTAAAAACAGACTTGGAAATTATCAGTTAGCAATCTTCAAAATAGCGACGTAAAAATATCTAATCGATTTTTGCCAATATACTTTTATTTATTTGATCTTTTATTTCGTATCGTTGTTATTTGAACCAGAATGTTTTTACTGCAATAGTTTCCTACGCATCTGAACCAAAATTCATTAAATATGCCATGTATATTTTTTACAGTATTTTCAAAATTATGTAAATCGATAAAAGCATACATATGAATAAATAGTAAATTGAAATGTTACATGTTCTATAAAAGATATCTCTGTAGCATTTG
>NC_142933.1:118357463-118359963 GCF_046866305.1 Octopus bimaculoides | reverse complement strand
AAGTAACTTCATAAAAGAAATATTACTCAAGAAGATAGAAAATAAGAGAAAGCGAGATGGAGGGAGGGAGGGTGAGAGTGAGTGAGTGAATAACGTCGAGTTGGGCAGAGAGAGAGAGAGAGAGAGAGAAAGAGAGAGAGAGAGAGAGAGAGAAAGAGAAGGGTAGAAAGTGAGAGAAAAGGGGGTGATGAAGGAAATGGAGGGAGAAAAGAAGAGACAGTTTGAATTAAGAAGCAGAGTAATAGATTTGGTCGGTAAATATGACGGCGAGCGGGCAGAAACGTTAGTAGGCCGGGCGAAATGCTTAGCGCTGTTTCGTCCGTCTTTACGTTCTGAGTTCAAATTCCGCCGAGGTCGACTTTGCCTTTCATCCTTTCGGGGTCGATTAAATAAGTTCCAGTTACGCACTGGGGTCGATATAATCGACTTAATCCCTTTGTCTAGCCTTGTTTGTCCCCTCTGTGTGTAGCCCCTTGTGGGCAATAAAGAAATAAGAAACGTTAGCACGCCGGGCGAAGTGCTTAGCGGTGTTTCGACTGTCTTTACGTTCTGAGTTCAAATTCCACCGAGGTCGACTTTGCCTTTCATCCTTTCGCGATCGATAAATTAAGTACTAGCCGCGTACTGGGTTGATCTATACTGGACCCCTCCAACCAAATTTAAGGCCTTGTGCCTAGAGTAGAAAAGATCTGCTAGGTAAATTAGCTGTGAAAAACGATGTAAGATAGAAATGAAAAGAGTTAAGTTAATGATGAAATGAGATGAATTTCAAGGTACAGGTAAAAAAAAAAAAAAAAAAAAAAAATCCCAAACCCCCACTAAAATTCCTGTTTTAGGGACACGATTTTCCTTTGCATTTTGTTATACTACATTAATTATCAGAAACTTGTTGCTTACTTCCAGTTCCTTAATATGACGGGAATTATCGATCAATATTTCCTTTAGATAAGACGCTGGTCTACACTGTTAATATCTTTCGCACTGTATGTCTCCAACAATGTGGTCTTGGGTTCAGTCCCACTGCACGACACCTTGGGCAAGTGTCTTCCACTATCGTCCGGGCCGACCAAAGTCGCGTGAGTGGATTTCGTAGGCAGAAACTGAAACCAGCCCATCGTGTGTGCGTGTGCGTGTGCGTGTGTGTGTGCGTGTGCGTGTATAAACGTATTTATGTATGTGTGTATGCATGCATGCAAGAATATGTGTGAGAGTGTGACTGTGAGTTTGTCTTTGTATTTGTACTACATCATCGCTTGACAACCGACTTTGGTTTGTTTGCGTCCCCGTAACTTAGCGCTGAATGGATTTCGCATATATGCATATATGTATGTATATGTATGTGTGTGACTGTAGCTTTTTCTTTGCGTTTGTCCCCCACCACTGCTTGGCAACCAGTTTTGGTTTGTATACGTCCTCGTCGCGTAGAAAGAGACGGGTGGTACAAGTACCAGGCTTATATAAGTAAATAAATACTGAGTTCGATTTGCTCGACTAAACCCTTCAAGGCTATACACCAACTTAACCGCGGTCCAAAAACTGAAACAAGTAAAAAATAAAAGATAAAAGAAACCAATCCTACTACGAGGTAAGCTAAGGTACGTAGGATCAGATTTCTTGATCAAAAATACATGGAAATGCATGAATTGAGGTCTGAGCTCGTAATCTATGAACTATTAAGATTTTTTTGTATAAATCTGTCAGGACGTCTCTGCATCATCATAAATACGTCTGTGAAAAGAATACTTTTAACTGCAGTATAGTAGTACAGCTTACCGACTCCTGTTACTTGGCTCCATGTAATTTTATACAGCTCTGTCTCTGTAGATGTAACTTTATCTCATGTGTGTGTGTATGTATGTGTGTATGTGTGTATGTGTGTATGTGTGCATGTATATGTATGTATGTCTTCCTGCTTGCATGCATGTATGCATGCATGTGTGCTTGTATGTATGTATGTATATGGATACACACACACGCACACACACATATGTATATGTGTATGTATATATGCATGTATATATATATATATATATATATATATATATATATATATATACATGTATATATGTATGTATATACATACATATATGTGCAGACGCGCACATGCGCACACTCACACAGATATGTCAAGAAGGCGGCAAGTTGATCGTCTTAGATATGGTTGATAGCTTTCCTACACGCGACAACAGCTGTTCTACTTAACTCTTCTATATAGCAATGTACGGAGTGGTTTTATCGCCGTGCACATCTAAGACAATAGGTAATGCGTGGCTGACGCCACTTCTGTGCCTGTTTATCGCGTTTATCTTCAATCGACAGTGCAGTTAGTACTATTGACAGGCCATTGGTACTACTGACAGGCTAGAAGTTTCTTGTAATTGCCAATAGGCTCTGAGCGGAAAATCCATTTGAGACAAGCTGTTTTGTTGATCTCTGACGATGTCCAGAGTTACCCTGAAAATATCATCGCATTCTCTATAGACTGCAGGACTGATATATC
>NC_142933.1:118344963-118352463 GCF_046866305.1 Octopus bimaculoides | reverse complement strand
TATTTGTAAATATATATGTGTGTGCATATATATATATATATACATATATATATATATATATATATATATATATATATATATATATATATATATATATATATATATATATGCATGTATGTATGTATGTGTATATGTGTGTATGTGTGTATGTGTGTATTCGTGCATGTAACAAGGTTAATTGAAAATTCAGTTGAACACAGTGGAGCTATGTGTGTCTGCATCTACCATTGACTTCCTGGCAAGAGGGCGATTGGGACTTTGAAGCTGGCTTCCGGTTTGCTCTGACGTCATGCTGGTGAAGAGGTGTGGCACTCGGTGCTGGAGACAATTGCTGCTGTCACTGCTGCGTATCATTGCTGCTGTTGCCTCTGCTGGTGCTGCTGTTGCTGCTGACGATGATGATGATGTTGTTGTTTAAATTGTTGGTGTTGCTATTTCGGTTGTTCTTGGTGTTGTTGCTATTACTACGATACCTGTGATGCACGGATTTCGAAAAGTTTACTTTTGCGTTCTCTTCTTCGTTTTCTCTCTTGTTCTTGAACGTCATCGCCTTCATCTTCATCCTTCCCCCTCCTCCTCCTCCTCCTCCTCATAATAATAATAATAATAATAATAATAATAATAACGACAATAATAATTACTGTCATTGCATATGCAACCTTTTGTGCCCTTCAGCAATGAACGCCAGCCAGCAGAAGCGAGGAAATGATTCGGCTTGGGGAGTAGAACTGTCATCGCCTGCAACTATAGACCTCCAAGTGGCTCCGTCGGTGTGCAGAAGTTCTCCTCTGTTGACGCAATACAAACCTCAGCTACTACCCCCGCCATCACCTCAACACCACCACCACCACCACCAGCACTACTACTACTACTACTACTACTACTACTACTACTACTACTACTACTACTACTACTACTAACAACAGCAACAACAACAACAACATCTTCAACACATCAAACAGCATCACCAACACCACTATTACCACCATCATAACCATCGCTGCCAACAACACTACCGCTACTACTACCACCATCACTCACCATCATCATCACCACTGTCGTAACCACCTCTGCCACAACAAACACCATCACCAACATCATCACAAACATCACCACTACCACCTTCTGGTACAGTCACAAACACGTCATGATATATATATATATATATATATATATATATATATATCACCATCGATGACGTCACCTCCATTCGCCCCCCCCATTGCAAAATACACACCTCGATAAACATTATCGAAACCTTTTTTTATTATCAACATCACTTTACTCTTTCTCATCTCTCCCATTCACGTTCCCCGTCTTTCTATTTCTCTAATATTTTTTTCTCATCCTTTCACGTGAAATGAAAATCTAATTTTCTCTTTTTAAATTCCTATGTTTCTACGTATTTTGCTTAAAGAGTTTTTTTTTTTTTAATGAGGAGCGTTGAAGAATGAAAATAAGCTCAGAGAACACCGAGGTTGTGATGCAGTTTTGATTCTCATTTGAATCATTTCGCTTTATTTATTACTTATAGCTTTCTGTCTCCTACTCAATGTATTTTCCCTGTTTCTTGGAATTTCTTTTTATGATAAAAGATAGTGCCTTGACCCTTTCCAGGGTCTCTGAGAGTGGTGAGAAGGGAAGAAGTTATCCATAGAATGGAAACCTGACTCGAATATTGGCGACAAAGGAGAATCCTTTAAAGACACTCCATGATCAGATGGAGTCTTTCAAAAGATTTCTGCACATTTACATGCAACAGGCTCCAAAATTTCATTATTTCACGCGCGCGCGCACGCACACACACACACACACACACAAGCACACACACGCACACACACACACACACACACACACACCTATACGTATCCACTTTCTGATTCTGAGTTAAATGACCTAAGTTTTTTTTTAATGTGAGAAGTCGACGTGCCTCCGGGAGCGTATTTCTCTTTCAAAGCTCCAATCATTTCCATTTCTTTGCTAACGGTGGTGGTTTATTGTAGTAAAATATTTTAAGGAAAAGGAAGTACGGAGTGCATTGCGCTCTTTCCGAAAGGTCATAAAGATATAAATAAGACGAAATGGATTTTAATGTGGGATTGAAACCGCATCGCATTAGCAGTTTCCCCGAAAACTCACCTCTTACTCTACGGCGTTCGCCATTTCTGTCTTCATGTTATCCATTCTGAAACGGTGATTTACCAAATTGCTCCTAATTAATGTCAATTGATAGAAAAGCCAGCGGCTTTTATGAAAACAATGACGCAAATTGATACGGGAAAAGCAACACTTAAAAGTTAAAGTGTGTTATTTAAACATGTTTAAGCATTTGCTATGAAAAGAATTCATCTAATAGTTGTATCTGTCTGACGCACGCACGCGCCATTTGCGAATACCAAAGCGTAACATTTTGAAATATGGCTGCAAAAATATCATTATTTAGAATTTCAAATTATTCTGTAAGCGATCAGTTAGAGATAACACTATTATAGTTATGCGAAAAGAAGATAAATTTAGATTTGTAAAATCGATAATCAGTTGATGTAAAGATTTATTAAACTGAATTGTTTCAGTTCAGTTCAGATACTACTTGTAAGATTTCATTAGCATATTGGTACACAAATACACTTAAATAGAAACACGTAATCCATCCATCCAACTATCCATCCATCCATGCATCTCTCTCTCTCTCTCTGTTTCTCTCTGTCTCTCTCTGTCTCTGTCTGTCTGTCTGTCTGTCTGTTCTCTCTCTCTCTCTCTCTCTCTCTCTCTCTCTCTCTCTCTCTATCTATCTATCTATCTATCCACGCATATGTGCATCCATTCATCCATCTATCCATCCCTCCATCAATCCATCAATCCATCAATCCAGCCATCCATACATCCATACATCCATCCATCTATACATGATGGCCGTCCACTCGTGACCGAGGAAGACCACTGCCGACCTTCAGGAACATTGTTCGCTCTAGCACTAACTTATATTTTGCATTTGCGGCTCCGTTGGTGGCTAATGAGCCCTGCTCTTGATAAGCATACACAACTGCAAACATTGCAGACCAAGCTTTCCACATTCACTATACGAGCCGTGCACTTTCGCGCAGCTCGCTTAAGTTCTTCATGCTGGATACGTGCTCTCTCAAAAGTGTCGATCCCCTCTTTAACCTGCTTCCTCCATCCGTGGCGATGACAGGCATTGTTCTCCCAGTCAGTGTCCTGCATATCACAGACCTTGAATGAGGACTTGACGCAGTCCTTAAATCGGAGCCTTGGTTTCTGCCGGAGTCTCCTTCCATTCACAAGTTCTCCATATAGCATCTGCTTAGGAATCCTGCTATCCTTCATTCTAATAAGGTGTCCAGTCCAACGTAACCGGTGCTTGTGCACCATCGCCTCAATACTCAAGATATCAGCTGTCCTCAGGACCTGTGTGTCTGGAATTTTTGAGGTCCAGCCATCATTGAGAATACGTCTGAGATCTCTCTGATGAAAGCGTTCAAGGACCCTTACCTGACGTTTGTACAGAGTCCCTGTCTCACATGAGTAGAGGAGCGATGTCAGTACACATGCACGGTACACAGCAACTTTTGTTTGCCTTGCTATGCCATGCTGGGACCAGACACGAGACAGAAGAGACCGGAATGAATTAGTTGCTCTCTGCAACCTGGAAGATATTTCCTCATCCAGGGAGCAAGAATGGCTGAGTGTGCTGCCTAGGTAGACAAACTTGTCTACTACCATCAGAATTATTCCTTCAACCAAGATAGCTGGTTTCACATATGGATTTCCTAGTGCAGGCTGAAACATTACAACAGTCTTGTCCAGGCTAATGCTAACTCCAAATGCCTTGCAAGAAGCAGAAATGCAATTCATGTCAGATCACGTATGAGGCTCTCGTAAGTGCTACTGGTAACATGTAATCCAGTACAACCTGTTGCATGGTCGGGTTGCCGGCGACTAAACTGGCACACCCACCAAACTGGCACACTTATATTGGCACCAGACATCTTGCTCCGGCTTGTCTCTGGATAATGTCAATAAAGTGGAGAGGGTCTATGAGGTGTTGTGCAAGCCTCAGTGGACCTAAAACTCAGCACAGTCATTGCCGACCTCTGCTCGACATGTGGGGTTTTTTTTTCATCAGCAGATGACAACAATACCAGCAGATGACAACAATACCAGCAGATGACAACGTTTCCCTAAAAGAAATGGAGAACTTTCAAAATACAAAGACCTGGAAATAGAGGTAACTCGAATGTAGAATCTGAAAAACAGAAACAATTCCTATCATAGTAGGCGCATTAAATATAATAAAAAAAATATTCAGACAAATACATAACAAAAACACCAGGACTTACAAATATATATAACATACAGAAAATTGCACTACAGAGCACTGCACACATCCTACGCAAACACTTTCAATACAATAACCATAAGAGCATCACAGCAAACCACATCACATACCCAAGGCACACAGAGCTGCGCTCGGTAGTGAAGTGAAAGCACGCTATAAAAATAAACCTACTGAATAATAATAATAATGATGATGATAATAATAATAATAATAATAATAATAATAATAATAATAATAATAATAATAATAATAATAACAACAATAATAATAATAATGACGGACTCTCTCGTCGAAGTGTTCAGCTTTTATCTGAATGACCTGCACGAATGATTTGTTAATAGTGATCAAAAGTGTGTGCCGTACATTAACTCCACCAAATCGACATTGCCTGAATAGGTGCACGGTATACCAAGCGCCAGGTGTCGGAATGAACGCAGAACAACGTGAGATGAACAACGATCTCGCGATTGTGTGCAACACCCTAATCACTTGGCCATGCAATCTCATAATAATAATAATGACAATAATAATGATGATGATGATGATGATGATGATGATGATGATGATGATGATGATGATGATGATGATGACGATGATGACGATGATGATGATAAACAATTTACAAATACAACACTACTGTTACTGCTGCTACGTTTACTATGAATATACCTCTCTTTCGATATCTTTGAGTCACGACATCTATTCTAGCTGCCATACCTCTGGGCTACAGCGAGAAAATCAAAACCTTTTCAGAAAAACATCGAAATTGAATACCGAGATAAAGTTGATTATTGAATATAATTTCAAAATGGCGGTGGTCGGCAAGAACCAAGACGCCAGATAGTTTCGTATCATTGGCTTCGAATGGGAAATTCGGTTGTCACATTGGTTGCCAATGCTTCTTCTGTTTTTTTTTTGTTTTTTTTTTGCTGTTACTGTTGCTGTTGCTTTTGTTGTTGCTGTTTTGTTGTTGTTGTCGCTATGCTGCTTATGTTGTTTCCGCTGTTGTCAACGCCGATCGAATATACTTATAATTAGAGCCATGACCATCCTGTCTTTTAGAAGTATCTGTGATCACATTATCTAATACTTTCAGTCGCGTTTTGAGATCAAATTCCACGGAGGTCGATTTTGCTTTCCATCCTTTCGGGGTCGATGAAATAAGTACCAGTTACGCACTGGGGATCAATGTAATCGAATAGTCCTCCACCCAAATTTCAGGCCTTGTGCCTATAGTAGAAAGGATGATTTAAGATGGTGGGACGTAACTTGAGGAAGACTTGCATGCTTGTTTTAAAGCAAGTGTCTCTCACAATCTCATGTAAGCTTCCTTGATGTTTTGGCCTTGAGATTTGGGTGTTGATCTCGCGAACATATCATCGTAGGTTCGATACCTGAACTGACTTTCGTTGCTTTAGTCTACTCAGCTGAAAATGAGTCACTAGTTGAATGCTGGAGCAGCCCTCTCTCTCCTTTCAGCTGTAATATACTCCATGTTCTGCCGGGTTAAAGAATGGGAGGGCCGAGAGAGTGCCTATGTCTGCTTGCGACTACACAAGCCCCTAAAACTATTAGCAAAAGCATTAGAATCTACTAACAATTAATAATCGCTTGCGAGTGACGGCTGTGCTTGATGATGGTGTAACCTACACAATATCCTTGTTAACAATGCCTTGAAATTTATTTCCCCTGCTTTTCTATAAATCAATTCTCTCACAAAAATATATACATATACATATAATGACTAGTGGAGTGTGAAGGCAAAAAGATAATAATAGCAATGGGTAGCAATGTTTAATAAGGAATATCTGCACTCGAGTCTATATGACTGCAAATCAAACAATAGGTAGGAAGTGACAAGAATTGAAATATAGAGTTAATTTACAAGTCAAGTCACTGACTTTAGCCCTTATAGTGTGGTTTCAAAGAAGATTTCGCTGCTATTAATAGTTGATAGACTGACTACATAGAAGCTCACTATTTCACTTGACAAAGACACCAATAATTTGGTTAGCAGCAAACAAAATTTACTTTATTTGAAATGGTTAAATCAGTGATAGAATTAAAATACCTGCATTGAAACAATTCTGCTCTACGTAGGGCTTCCATCGATTATTCTTGAGTTGCATATGCAGGTCTGGGAAAGATATTTTAGGAAGACTAACAGTTGTCCATGCACGCAAATTTCTCTTTATCCACAGTCATCGACGTTTATCCAAGGGAAAAACCGACGACCTGGATCGGTGCAGCTTGATTTTGTCTTTGTAGGCGAAGCTCTCAGGACACAAATAATCGGAACAGGACATCGCAAAACATCTCGCCCATCATTCAAACATTTCGGTCAATCCGTCAAACCACCGGCCTGGGTATGTACTTTTTTTGGCCCCGAAAAGATGGAAGGAAAATTTGGTCTCGGCAGGATCTGAAGTCAGATCGCAAAGACCCGGAATACCGTGAGGTATTCTATTCAACACTCTATTGATTTTGCCGCCCCCAGTTCACAATGTCTGGGTACATGGGGATTAACACATACGTTAAGAAATTATTGTTTCTTATATCTAATTGTTTATGCTATGATTTTATTTACTCCCTGTACCCAGACTTTGTGGACACCCTGTATAGTAGTTATAAGAGGAGTACCAGCAGAAGTGGTAAAGCATAGGATATCCTCCATTTTTAAGATTTACACTTGGAGATCATTTTGCAGAAGCAATATTCAATGAACAGTTAATTGTAGGAACGCAGAAATTCTCAACTGAAAATATTTTACATTCAATAAGATATGTTTTAATTGTAGATTCTTTCATACTACCAAATATACTACTAACCAGTTTTCTTGAGTAACCAAAATACGTAATATATACGTCTCCCAAATAAATGTTGATCTAGCTATCTAGATTTAATGAAGCTACTGAATGTGCCATGGATAGGGAGGCTCCAGTGTTGAGGGCACAACATTTCTCTCCGCTGGAGACAGGCCGTAATGGAAACGAAAGTGGATGTTGAAGAAGACAGGCTTCAAAGTAATGATATATCAATTGGAATAATCGTTAGAGAGCAAGATGCATTGAATGCAGTAATCGTTCCGGCTAGCTACGCTCTGGCATCAAATCCCAACAAAGATCCTTTTTCATTCTCTCAAG
>NC_142933.1:118319963-118339963 GCF_046866305.1 Octopus bimaculoides | reverse complement strand
ACACATATATAGATATGTATACATATAGCTATATATTCATATATAAAGATAGTTAGATAGACAGGGGTTTAAATAGATTTTATTATACACACATATCTGTAGTTAATCGTCTATATCTATGAATATTTAATTTACATTCACATGTATTTCTATGCGTATATGTATGTGTGTGTGTGTATATATATATATATATATATATATATATATATGTTATATGTGCGCTTGTGTGTGTACATATATGCAAATACATATATGTATATAAGTATATATGTATATGTATATTTTTTTTGCTTTTTTACTTGTTCCAGTAATTTAGCTGCGGCCATGCTGGAGCACCGCCTTTAGTCGAACAAATCGACTCCAGGACTTATTCTATCGGATCTTTTGCCGAAATGCTAGATTACGGGGACGTAAACACAGAAACATCGGTTGTCAAGCGGTGGGGGGGGGGGGGGGACAAACAGACACACAAATGCATACATATATATATATATATATATATATATATATATATATATACGACGGGGTTCTTACAGTTTCTGTCTACCAAATCCATTCACAAGGCTTTTGTAGGCCCGAGGCTAAAGTGGAAGACACTTGCCAAATATGCCACGCAGTGGGACCGAACCCGGAACCATGTGCTTGGGAAGCTAACTTACCACACAGCCACTCCTATGCCTATGTATATACATATACACATACATATGCACGCTCATACACACACACATACACACACATGCAATAAGTGAGGAATTGGCAAAATCGTTAGAGTGGTAGACAGAATATCTCACCGTATGTGTTCTGACTGTATGCTCTGAGTTCAAGACCTGCCCTTAAAATGTTGCCTTTCATCCTTTTGCTCTTTACAAAAAATGGTTCCCCTCTCCCAAGGCGGTATATCAGTGAATTGTTAGGCATTAGGCAGGATGTCTTGCGCTCTCTGACTTCATATCTACCCCTCACTGAATGACGTTGTGAATGAGATATTATCGTCACTTTAGAAAAAACAAAAAACAAAACTAATTGTAAGTTCGTATCCTTTGTTTGACTGGAGCATCGGCAATCACCGTCACTATATGTGTGTATTTACACACACACGCACACACATATATGTTAACATACATACATACATACATGCATACATACATACATACATACATACATACATACATACATACATACATGCAGGGTGGGTGAAGAGTAGGTAGGCATTAAAAATTAGTAATAAAATCCACTTGAAACAAATGATATATGTTCTTTATTATATGGGAAAATGAAAGTGAAGCTTCATATTTCAACGTTAGCACCGGTAGCGTCTGCCAGTTTCCTCAAACGGCCAGGGATGGGATGAACAACCTTCTGAAGGACGTCGTCTGGGATATCATTGAGAACCTCCTGAATCCGTGTCTCCAAGTCCTCCGGTATACAACGTTTTGTCTTCTACACCTCTTTTGTGTAACCCCACAGGTAAAAATCACATGGAGTGAGGTCTGGACTTCTTGGAGTTCTGGTGTTCTGGGCTTCTACAGTCATAGTCCTCAGGTTTTAGCTCCTGCACGTAATGGGGTTACCAACGGACGAAAATTCAATTCTTTATACAACACCATAAACATTACCTGCACTGGTGTCACGTTCTCCGCTGATCGAGATGTGGTTGGACGGCCACTTCTTCTTGCATCGTTCACAGAACCCGTGCTCATCAGCTTTGCATGACTTTTTATTGTCTCTATACATAGTGTTGCATGCTTACTATTCCATGCACACCACGGTCTCTGAACCAGAACAATGGAATTCCACACTTCATCGGGTGGGTGGAAAGTAACTAGGCACTAGAAATTGCTTGTAGAATTTTTAGTATCACTGAAGTCATGACGAAAACATTTTATAAACAGACAACACTAATGGAGATTTCTTATTGTCTTACTTCTTATTTTTTATTTTCCCGATGGCCGGTCGCTAAGATAGCAGCACGCTATGAAGTGTGGAATTCCATTGTTTTGGTTCAGAGATGATGGCGTGCATCGAAAGGTAAGCATGCAACACGACGTCCGGAAACAGTAAAAAGTTGTCACGCAAAGCTGATGACCACAGGCTCTGTGAACGATACAAGTAGAAATGGCCGTCCAGCTACAACCCTATCAGAACGTGGCAACAGTGCAGGAAATGTTTAATCGCATCCCGCAAAAATCAACACGTCAAGCAGCTCGTGAAAGTGAACTAACAAGACACATAATACGCACTGGAAGGTACAAATGTCACCATTTCACTACTGCTGTCAACTGTGGAACACGACTGTCATTACATAAACCGGATCTTTTTTAAAACGGGGGCCACATTTTTCATTAATGTTTTACGTAGTGTTTTTGGTACCGAAAGACTTTCAAACTTCGTATACTTATCTATTTTGTGTTATAGAACAGAAAAATATTTTTGTATTCGAATTTATTTCATGTAAAAAATTGTCTTATTTCGATAATTTCAACCAATCACTGACAAGTATTCAGTTGTTTACATTTACTCCTTTGGTTGATTAAGCGATGTAAAGCGTATTTAATCTCCATACCTTCATTTTATTTGCTTTTTTCATTTTAAATTTGCTTTAACCCTAACCCTAACCCTAACCTTAACCCTAGGGTTAGGGTTAGGGTTAGAGTTAGGGTTAGGGTTAGAGTTAGGGTTAGGGTTAGAGTTAGGGTTAGGGTTAGAGTTAGGGTTAGGGTTAGGGTTAATTGTTTCAGAATCGTTTGTTTATGTAGTCGGCACTTAATGTATATCGGCTGAATGGACGTCAGTGATTGGTTGAAATTACAGAAATACGACAACTTTAACATGGAATAATTTATGGATTTCTGTTTTTTTTAAGAAGACTAAGAGAAAAAGATGTTTTATATGACACATTCTACCAGTGTTCCAAGTTGCAAAGTGTTTCGTTAATGAAAAATGTGGCCCCCGTTTTAAAAAAGATCCCATAAACCTGATAATTGCGTTACGCATGAAAGTTCTAGTTTATTTCAATATTGTAAAATTGTGAATACTGTAAATAATAAATCGTGAAAATCAGACTAATTTAGAATTTCATTGATTTATAATATTCTTCTTTGCACAGTCATACAAACTCCGATACACACATACACACCGTTGTTGTTCAAAAAGGGAATAATAATGGGAACCCGTTGATAGATATTTATGGCCACGAAAAATAACCGAATATATTCAATTATTATTATTATATTTATAGGAAAGGCAGCTAACTGGCAGAATCGTTGCTGCGCAGGAAACAATTGCTTAGCGGCTTTTCTTTTAACGTTATGTCCTGTCTTCAAGTAACGCTGAGGTGGACTTTGTCTTTCATCCTTTCGGGGTCAATAGGATAAGTACCAGCTGGGTACTGGGATCGATATAATCGACTTACACTCTCAGCCGAAATTACTGGCTTTGTACCAAAATCGAAGCCAGTTATTTGAAGACGGCGAGCTGGCAGAATCATTAGCACGCCTGGTGAAATGCTTATCGACATTTCGTCTGTCTTCCCGTTTTGAGTTCAAATGCCACCGAGGTCGACTTCACCTTTCATCTGTTCAGGGTCAATAAAATAAGTATCAGTTGAGCACTGGGGTCGATGTAATCAATTTACACCTTCGGCCGAACATGCTGGGTTTGTACTAAAATGTGACATCGTTATTATGCTCGTGGAAAAATAGAGAAATTGATATCTATATATATATGGAGAGAGAGAGAGAGAGAGAAGGGATAAAAGAAGATGAATACAGGAAGAGTAAAGGTTGACGGTAAGAAAATGCTTGTACACATGAATATATGGTGGCATATAATGAGGTATTTATATAAAATGAACTAATGAATGCATGGGATTTTTCAGGGATCGTAGGTGGGTGTTTGATATTCTTTTATCAAGAAATATTTCGGGGAAGATATTAAATCGATAAAAACGAAACGTTTCCCTAATGCTCATACAAGTATTTGATAATTGTTAAGTAAATGTATTTATTGTTCAATTCATGCATTGGAATAGCCTTACGTGTATATATATATATATATATATATATATATATATATGCGCGTATGAATGCATATGTATACGTGTCTATACATACATATGTGTATGTATGTGAATATATATATATATATATATATATATATATATATATATATATACATATATATATGTATATATATATATATATATATATATATATATATATATATATATACATATATATATATATATATATATATATATATATATATATATATATATATATATATATATATATATATATATATATATGCGCGTATGAATGCATATGTATACGTGTCTATACATACATATGTGTATGTATGTGAATATATATATATATATATATATATATTCACATACATACACATATGTATGTATAGACACGTATACATATGCATTCATACGCGCATATATATATATATATATATATATATATATATATATATATATATATATATATATATATATATATATATATATACATATATATATATATATATATATATATATACACATATATACCTACATATACGCGCACAAACACACACACATATATACATACATATATACATACCTATATGCATACATAGACACATACATACACATACACACATACATACATGCAGACACTTACACACATTGTTCTTTTAAATCTGTGTTGGAACGAACTTTTGGGCAGAATGAAGCACGATTGTGAAAAAAACAGGATCAAAAACATAAGAAAGAAAGACAAAAAGAGAGAATGCGAGAAAGAAAAGATAAAGAAAGAAATGGCGAAAGAGAAAAGTAAAACGGGCGATGGGGGGAAAGGACAGAATGGGCAAATAATAATAGGATGAAAGAAGGAAAGAAAGAGAGAGATGAAGACAGGAAGGCAGGAATAAGAAAGCGAGAAAGAAAGATATACAAATGAAATATTTCCAGCATAATAATTTGTAAATTGAGTCCCTCCTCCTCTCATATGTATGTATGTATGTATGTATGTATGTATGTATGTATGTATGTATGTATGTGTGCATATATATATACATACATACATATATATATATATATATATATATATATATATATATATATATATATATATATATATGGATGTATGTATATGCATATGTATATGTATATATATATACATATTTATATATATATATATACACACACACACACACATATATATAAACTTATATGTGTATATATGTATATATATATATACACACATACATATGCACACACATACACCCACACTTGAAGACAGAAAGAAAAAAAGGGAAAGTGCACTCTTTTACACCAATATAAACATGGTGAAAAGCCCGCAAAGAAATCGCCGAAATTTGGTTGAAAATGGGTATAAAATTATGAATACCCCATCCATCGCTCCACCCCCACACCCTGGTGTCAATTCCCCTTGAAAGAAATGAAAAATATAAATAAAATTATATAAAGAAGAAAAGCAAAAACAACAGCAGTAACAATAACAACAACAATAATAATAATAATAATAATAATAATAATAATAATAATAATAATAATAATAATAATAATAATGATAATAATGGTAAACGACGAAATTTTAAGCAAAATTGGTAATAAAGTTATGAATAAAAAGCATAAAATAACTCAATCAAAACAAGCCAGGAATTGACAACAAAGGTATGAGGAATAAACAGTGGAACAATAGGCAAAAAGCTTAATCTAAACAGATACATAGCGAGCTGTTGACATTTTGTCAGCCTTTCTCTACATTGAAATCCCATCGTTCAAAGCATTGCTTGTCGTGATTCAAATGTGAAAAGATTCTGCCAAATTTTACCATTCTAATTTCAAAACAATTTCCTTCTTTTATGTATGTATGTACGTATGAATGTATATTTACGTGAACGTATGCATATATGTATATATGTGCGTATATATGTATTTATTACGTATATATATATATATATATATAATCTATGCACACATGTATACATATATTTGTATGTATGCATGTGTATGTATGCAAGTAAGCATGTTTGTGTATATGCATGTATGTATGTATATTAGTTTGTATGTATGTGACGATGTGTGTTCTGCTTTTATTTTTTAAAAGTTTTCACCAATAGAGAAAAAGCCGGCATCGTACCCATAAACAAGATTCCTTCGCTGGAATCTAGATCACAACAACTATGTGTCGTGGCATGCATGTATGTCTGTATGTATGCATGCCTATATGTATGTGTGTAAGCGTGTGTGTGTATGTATGTATGTATGTATGTGTGTATGTATGCAGGTCATTGCTTACGTAAGATCTGTGTATTTTCATTTATGTATGTGTATATGTACATGTTTCCATATCTGTACGAGAAAATATGATGAACTTATTACATATTAAATTTCCGGAATATTTTATGTGTTTCTCCTGTTGTATAAATGATTTGCATTATAAAAGCAAATTCTTAATTGTGCCCTTTTTCTCTGCCATGAAACACACTTTCTCAAGATAGGTACTGGGGCAGTTGGATACACTTCCAAGTGGTCAAATACCAATGTTATAATCTGGATGGAGTATCTGCAGATGGTGCGTTGCTTAGATGGATGTGAGAGCTACCGGAAGTGAAAAGAACTCTTCAGAAAGAGTATACGATGTTTATAGACAGATGACTGAGCAAGGTTCACAGTGTTAATCTTTCCATCCGAAAACAAAAGCAAAAGGATATTATGAGTTAAGCAGAAGTCCAAAGATATTTTCGTGCGTGTCTGTAAAAATTTCATAGTTCAGATCTTGCAATATATCCATTGCTCGATGAACATTTTCTCGGTTTAGTTAATAACTGTCAAATATACCTAAATGTGAAGCTTCTATTACGATATGGCTGTGCGTATCCAAAGGGGAACATGTGAGCGGTCGTGTCTCTCATAACCCGGTTATATTCAAAGAATGTGATTGTGCAATATTTTTAAGAATGAACGAAGGAATAACTGTGTTTGTTGGAATAACTGTGTTTGTAGGACTTCGGGGAAAATAAACTTAAGTGAGCTTTTTGCGTAATAAACAACAAATGCCTGGTCTTGTGCCATAATTTGAAACCAATAAACAACAAATGTCAATCAAACACACAGTTATCATCAAGGGTTAACACAGTTACGGGTGGAAGTGGCATTTGAATTTCAGTTCTTATTGCTAATAAATAATTTAGTGCTGTGACTTCTGATACAAGCAGCGACGAAGTTCTGACAAGTAGAATAGCTTATCTTGATAATGTTCTTGCTATTGTGATATTTATTGTGTCAGAAAATAAACTGTACACCTCTCCAAGTATGGCAGTATGGCAGTATAAAGTAACTCTTATAGAGATTTTTTTAACTAGCTACTTGGCTTAGTACTCATAAAGACTTTTCTGATAAGGCCTAATGAGTCCACAGGTATTTTCATACTGCCGATTGCAAGAATCATTCCTACACTGTATTTTAGATTTAATTGATTAAATTTCTTGACAGAAAGTGATCATTAAGCTAATAACTAGTTCTTCTCACCTTAAGAGTAATTTTATTTAACTTAAATATTTTTGTCACCACAGTAATCGTTTATGTTAGCCACGATATATTTATCAGTCAAGTAGCTAACAGTCCAAACGAATTTTCTAGTGACCCTAATTTGTTTCATTTATATACTGGCATACAGGCCTTAATAGAATTCTTCAAGAAAAAATACCGCTAATTCTTCGTTGGTACTACCGGATACAACTTTTTGTTTCCGGTCTGTTTTTGAAAAACAGATCTACGATGAAAGGTATTTCGGTTATGACTACATCGTCTTTTCTGCAGACATAGTGTCTTAGGCCTCTATCGATCAGAGTTGACTATACATCTATACTTGATACTGACCGGTGGAAAGTTTTTAAGAAACATTAGGTGTTCATGCAGCAAACCTCTTTTCTCCACGCCACCGATGCTATATCAGAAAAAGGCATGGACCGATACAACTTAGCACCAATATCATCACAAGCAAACTCAGAACCTAAAGAACAGTTAAAAAAATATAGCAGGGTATTTTGTACAACACTAACAATTCGGCAAGTTAATAGTTCGAGACGGGTATATTATTTGATCACCTTTGGAGGATAAATGGTGAAGTTGACCTCCAAAGGATTTGAAAGGGCCAAAATAGATATCGCATGCTCGATTGGTTGGGAACTGAGCGCTTGGCAACATTCAAAATGCTAGACGCTCAATCTAGATTAAGTCTTTCAGAAGAGACCTATGAGGAAAAGTGTTTCAGCCATGAACACCTGTTCTTTTTTGTAGGCGTAATGTACTTCTACGGCCTTATTCAATCAGAGTTGTCTGTGCGTCTGTACTTGATATGGGTCTGCGCAATGTTCCGAGTCAGTACGTGATTCGGCACTGTAACTCTACGAAAGAAACAAACATTTGAAAGTATTACCAGGCAACGGACGATCACGCATGCGCACCGTCTAGAAATCTCTGCAGATGTTATAGCCTCAGTGTATGTATAGTTATTGCCAGCCATGCTAACCCAATCTCTCTGCGCAGTAGATGATGCCTGAAGGTATACACTTTTATACAACTAGTCACTACTACATGGAGTAGAAGATCAGACTTTCTAGTCTAGTCTGGTTGGACATAAAGCAAGACAGGAAGGTTAAGTGGTAAGGCAATCAGGAAACAACACTGCCTGACCTTTCTGGCACAACTTCGTCGCAGTCATTTTTGCAACACTTAATCTCTCCTTGTGAATATTGCGGCCTTTAGTGTAGCGCTTCCTCCAAACTGTCGAGCAAAGTGTCGCTGATAAACAACTAATGTCTGCTTGCAGACGGATTATTCGTACTCATCATGACTCATGAAAGACCAAATTATGCTTTTGTTGTCATGTCGCGCTTCTGCCTTCGGCGGAATTGAAGTGCTTGCGTTTCTTTGTGTTTAAGAACACACGTTTCAGTGTCGAGAATGCAACCTTTGTATTTTACGTAAAATATAAATAGCCAAGAGACATTTTCGTCGATAACACATCGAATTCAATACCTTTCGAACACTCACATCTAAAGTGCCCACTAACGTTTCCCCTGACTGTTGACTATTATTACGTCCATACTAAACCTTACGTACTCTACATTAATCCTTTTCTTTAAAGAGATCCACCGCCTACAAATAAAGATTGTTCTCATCGTCTACCACCGAACTACCTCACTGATACGATAGTTGTAAAATTTTGGTGTCGGGAACGATACATATAGCATCGAGTAACTATGTCTCATTGTCATATTTAATTTACTGTACTTATAAACTTTTGATGTGCGTGGCAAACAGGATAAAACTGTTGTCAGTCCACATTATACCCTTCCATTGAACTAACAAAAAATTTCCCACATAATCCAAGCAAGTATCTAAGATGCTTCCTGTACTACACACTAACATCAATGAACGGCAAGTTTTTGCAAGGCGCTTCTAGACGCATGAAGAAGTATGGCCATTCAACCCTAGTCGGAGCGGAAACGGTCACTAGTCTGCAGAGATAGGCCCTCGCTACAGCTCACGGCAGAAACACTGATCTAATATCCAGCTCCGAAAAATTCGATATTATATCGAGACCAAGACGAACGCACGCACGTACACACACACACACACACACACACACACACACACACACACACACACACACACACACACACACACACACACACATTCATACACAGTCTCACACACACTCTCTCTCTCTCACACACACAACCAAATGAATACACTGTCACTTCATGCGATACAGGTCGACAGGCCAAGGCGTAAAATTCGTAATTACTTAGAAGTACACGTGCTCTTTATATTCTGGTCTCGCAGATGGCTACTACATCTAAATGGAATGACCTAACATGGTTCAGTAAGTGTTCTTATTTCCAAATCGGCCCAGGTTCTGAGCTTTTATACATCTTACTCTTATGACCGACTTTGTAGAGGGTGACAAATATATGAGTGGACTCTTACCTTTATTCCAGAAGCACAGGTAATTCGTTCATTTAGGTGACTTCGAAACTCTTTATTAACATTATTTTGTTCACTGCTGGTGCTGGCGATGTTTTGAGGACAGAGTACACGTTTATGGTTCTTTTCGTTTGTGTTAGTGCTTTCCGCTCTCAGAGAAGATAAAAAAAGGGATTTTATCCATAGTTGCAAATATTAGCAACATTTGTATCTCCAGAGGTATTTCGGACCAGTTCTGCTTGAAGGCCTGAAATCGTTTCTGGTGCTGTCAATACTCATCTACTTCTGCCACCAGAATTTTTCAGCTCCATTCCTGGTGGTACATCAGAGTGACATGATTTTGGTCATCTGGCAATCCCCACGTAGTAAGAAGATGAATTCTTCGGAGGCACAGCTTTACCTCATTACGGAGCAGAACCTTCACCGTGCACAGTGTTCCTAAGCTTTTTAACATGTTTGTTATCCTTCACTCCACTCTGAGAACCCCGATTGAGCGCATTGGGTCATTCGTAGTTTTCAACATATATTACTATACGTAATATTTTTCCATTCCTGCTGCTCTATATGATGCTGATGATAATGATGATGATAAAGATGATGATGATGACAACAAGGACGACGACGACGACGACGATGGTGATAGCGCTATTACAGTTTTATTGATTTCATGTTTTTTGTTTCTTTCAAATGTGTGTATCTTAAAAGTTTTTTCTCCTTCAATTTTTTTTTCTCCTATCATGTCACAACACTACAACTTCCTCCCGCATCTCAAGAAAGACTTTCGTTTGTTCACTATTTTGTTTTCCACGCGCAATTGTTTTTAGTTCAGTGACAAAGTTGTACGTATTTTTGGCTGGCAACGGATTTTTTCCATTTATGTGAGTTACGCCCCTTTACAAAAATATAATCCTCAGGAAATTATAGCCCCTTCGGGAAATTAAAATCTTATCAATTAATAACAACAACAACAACAACAACAACAACAATAATAATAATAATAATAATAATAATAATAATAATAATAATAATAATAATAATAATAATAATGAGAAGAAGAAGAAGAAGAAGAAGAAGAAGAAGAAGAAGAAGAAGAAGAAGAAGAAGAAGAAGAAGAAGAAGAAGAAGAAAGTTTCGTTATCTGCCAGGAAGGCGTCGAATGAAAAACAATAGAAGGACTAAATTCAAAGTTTCAAACATTGAGGTGGGTGTCACAGAGAGACATAATAATAATAATAATAATAATAATAATAATAATAATAATAATAATAATAATAATAATAATAATAATAATGATAATAATAATAATAATGGTTTCAAATTATAACACAAGTCCAGCAATTTCGGCAGTGGGGGTGGCTAAGTCGATTAGATCGACCCCAGCGTTCGACTGGGATTTAATTTATCGATCCCGAAAGAATTAAAGGCAAAGAAGACCTCGTCGGGATTTGAACGCAGAACATAAAGACGGACGAAATGTCGCTAGGCCGTTTGCCCGGGGTGCTAACGATTCTGCCTGCTCACCGATTTAATAATAATAATAATAATAATAATAATAATAATAATAATAATAATAATAATAATAATAATAATAATCTCTTTTATTTTGGCACAATGCCAGGAAATTTAAGGGACGAGGAAGTCGATTACACTCACACCATTGCTCACTGGTAATTATTTTATCAACTTCGAAAGGATAGGGAGCAAAGTCGACTTCTTCAGAATTTGGCGAAGAGTTAGCAGAACCGTCAGTGCCTCGGACAAAATGCTTAGCGGCCTTGTGCCTTGTGCCTTGTACCAAAATTTGAAACCGATATTATTATTATCAATTTCAAATTGTGAAGAGGTCGAAATTATTTTAAATCCGTTCGGGGTCGATAAAATAAGTACTAATTGAACACTGGGATTGATATAATCAGCTTAATCCCTCGCCTGAAATTAGTGACCCTGTGCCAAAGTTTGAAACCAATTATAATTATGATGATGAAAAATGATGATAATTATAATGGTCTCAAATTTTGGCACAAGTCCAGCAATTTCGGGCGTTGGGTAAGTCGATTACATCGACTCCAGTGCTCAACTGGTACCAAAGTCGACCTTGGCGGAATTTGAACTACCATAGACCTGAAATTTCGGGGAGCATGCGCGATTTCAGGTCATCATCATTATTGAAAGTTTTACCATTCAAAGAATTTTGCAAACTTCGAAATAGATGGTAATCTGATGGTGCAAGGTCAGGGCTATATGTAGAATGTGACATCACTTCCCAACCAAGCACCTATAATTTTTCGCGAATTAGCAAAGATGTGTGTGTTCTAACGTTGTCATGGTGGAACATGATTCCTTTACGATTTGCCAATTCTGGCTGTTTTTCTTTGATTACTTCCTCCAGTTTCATTAGTTGTTGACAGTAAACATCTGAATTGATCGTTTGGTTCCTTGGAAGCAGCTCAAAATAAACAACACCATTGTAATCGCACCAGATTGACAGCATCACCTTTTTTTGATGCAATTCAGCTTTCGACGGATGTTCATTTTCAATTGATGTTACTGATTCAATTATGGTTTTGATTCTGTCATCATAAACTTCAGTAGGTCGATCAGAACGTTGGTGATCTTTGAATGAAAAAGGTCCAGAACGGAACTTTTAAAACCATTTCTGACATGTGCGTTCTGTTAAGCCATCAACACCATAAACTTCACATATCTTTTGTGGGCCTCAGCAGCCTTCTTGCCTTTATAGAAATGAAAAAGTAAAATATGGCGAAAATGTTCCGTTTTGCACTACATGTTAAAATTGACACGGAACAGCTGTAAACAAAATTATGCGCAATTTGCTTCTAAAGTAAGCTAAAAGTAACGGCTATCAAATGACAAAAGGAAAACAAAAATCATATCATTGACAAAAGTCATTAAAAAAAATCATAACTCTATTTGCGAAAAACGAAATTACTTCCTTGCCAACCCAACATATATCAAATGACATATGTCATATCTATAAGCAGCTGATGATATATAGCTTGACTATTTGTGTGTGTGTATGTGTGAAAGTACGTATATATATATATATATATATATATATATATATATATATATATATATATATATATATATATATATGTATGTATGTATGTATGTATGTATGCATATATATATATATATGTATATATATATATACGTATATATAGGTATATATGTGTGTGTGTGAGAGAGAGTATGTGTTTGTGTGTGTGTGTGTGTGTGCAGATGTATATACATATACACACATATCTCTACGTTTCAATATAAATAAGAATGTCATATCAATTTTACCTAAGTCCTTTTACACTTTTTGACTTTTGTGCTGCTCTTATTTATTTATTTATTTATCATCATCATCATCATCATCGTCATCATCGTCGTCATCATCACCATCATCATTGTGTGCGTGTGTCTATGTTGCTGGGGATAGTGTGGGTAGGGGCTGGCTGGTGAGTTTGATCTCTGTTTTTTGATTTTGATTCGATCTTAACCTAAGGACGAAACCGTTATTAAGCATTTAACCTCACCCATACTCAACATCCCAAACTACAGCCCACCCCCACCCCACTGTCTATCAATACCTACCCAACCCCACCCCAACCCACTCACACTCCTAAATATTCCATCAAAATAAATACTCACCCACCCACCCACCCACCCACTATACCATTCTTGACTGGATGCTCTGTGTATATAACTTTTCTTTCATTTTTGTTCTTCCGTTTATCTTTCCCTTAGTAGTAGTAGTAGTAGTAGTAGTAGTAGTAGTAGTAGTAGTAGTAGTAGTAGTAGTAGTAGTGGTAGTAGTAGTATAGTAGTAGTAACTGTTGTTGTTGTTATTGTTGCCGATCTTCTTCGTATTGTTTATGTTGTTGCTTTGTTTTTTGTTGCTTTTGTTCTTTTCTTTATATTTACATTCTTCTTCGTGTTTTATTTTTAATTTTAATTTTTGAAATTTTGTTTCATTTTATTTGTCTGGTTTGTCTTGTTTTCGTTTAGTTAATTTATAATAATAATAATAATAATAATAATAATAATAATAATAATAATAATAACAACAGCAACAACAACAACAACAACAGTAATGATTATGATGATTATAATATTAATAATGATGATGATGATGATGATCACAATCATCATCATCATCATCATCATCACTATTAATGCTATAGTTATCATTATTACCATCATTTCACTATGATCATCATCATCTTCATCAACCCCAGCAGCAGCAGCAGCAGCAACAATATCAGTAATATCATGAATACGAGTTTGTTAGAAACGATTGTTGTTGTTGCTGTTATTATTATTATTATTATCATTATTATCATTATTATTATTATTATTATTATTATTGAATTTTTTTTATTTTTACTATGATAACTTAGTAAAAACCAATGCAACTTTGCATTAGATTTTGCTGAGGTTTCGCTTCAACTGTAGAAACTCTGTCCAATATTTTCATTTATGTCTCTTTAACATGTCATTATCAAAACGAGGAATTACATCACGATTTTCACACTAAATTTCCGGAATACATCGTCAAGGCTCGGAGGCTGTTTTAAATTCGATACGCCTTCTCTTCACTTCTTCCTCTCCTCCCACTCACCTCTCTCTCTCTCTCTCTTTCACTTTCTCTCTACCCCCCTCTCTCTCTCTCTCTCCCCTCGCTTTTTCCTATCCTTGCTTTTCTGTATGTTCTTCATATTCTTTCGGTTTTGTTTTTCATATCAATTTTGTTGATGTTCAGTTGCATCTTTTTTTGCGTTGTTGCATCTGTAGCAATAGTATTTGTTGTTGTTATTAGTGTTGCTGTTGTTGTTGTTGCTGTCGTTGTTGTTGTGCTTTTGTTTTGTGCTATTTTGATGCAAATGTCTTTTAATATCTGACAGAATGATAATTAAAGTGAAAACCAGCTACACACACACACATGCACACATACACATGCGCGCATACACAAGCACACACACACGCACACACACACACTCACAATTATTGCGCAGCATACACATACGTATACATGCACACACACTCTCACACGCAGAATCACAAAATATTACACATAGATATACACACGCATACACAGATGCATCGACGCATTAACACACATGTACATCCACCTAGAGAATTATAAACTATCGAACATTATCATAGGCACTCACACATACACATACATGTACACACGTACGCGTACACACAATATAAACAAATAATGTCACACGCATATATATATATATATATATATATACATGTTTATGTATATATATACATATGTATATATATATATATATATATATATACATATATATATATATATATGTATATACAACTATACGTATAAATAAATATATATACATACACACACACACACACATATAGATATATATATATGTATACATATATACAGACATGCATACATATATATATATATATATATATAATTCATATACACATATATATATGTGTGTGTGTACATATGTATGTATATGTGTGTGTATATATATATATATATATATATATATACACACACATATACATACATATGTACATACACGGAGACACATGCACACCTTCAGACATATAAAGACAATAAATGCAATCATAGGCTATTACACATACACACACACACTCACACACGCATACACACGCTTACGCTCACACATATATATGTAGATATACACGTATGCGAATACACACACACACACACACGTACTGATATACACGCAAAGCAAAGTATATCTTGTGATATCTGGATGGCAGCAGTTAAAAATATTTTCCTTATCACCTCGTCGCCCTTTTACTCCTCCTCCTCCTCGTTGACTCTTCTTATTCCTCCTCCTCCTCCCCTTCTCCTCCGGCTTAACTCATCTTTATCATTACAACATTCAATTTCCCAGCATACATTGCCCTGTCTATTGTCGACAAGAGCAACAACTACAACACCAGCAACAACAAAAACATCATCATCGTCAGCATCATCATCAACAACAACAACAAGAACTACTACTACTACCACCACTACTACTACTACTACTACTACTACTACTACCACTACTACTACTACTACTACTACCACTACTACTACTACTACTACTACTACTACTACTACTACTACTACCACCACCACTACTACTACTACTACTACTACTACTACTACTACTACCACCACTACTACTACTACTACTACTACCACTACTACCACTACTACTACTACTACATCGAGCGTCTACGATACTGATAAAATATATGACAACGGCTCTCAAAATTATAAATGTGCATATATTTAGTCAAGATATTAGTAATTGTAGAATTATTAGAATTATCAGCAGCAGCAGCAACAGCAGCAACTGTAGCGGCTGCACCAATAGTAACAATAATAATAACAACGATATTAATGTTGTTCTATAGTATATACATGTATGTATGTATGTAAGTATGTATCTATACATAAATGTATTTATATATATATATATACATATATATATATATATATATATATATATATATATATATATATATATATATATATATATATATATATATATATATGTATGTATGTATGTATGTATGTATGTATTTATGCATACGCGCTCATCTGATGTGTGATGTGTGTGTGTGTGCGTGTGTGTTACTTAAGGTATTAAAATACACCGCATCCAAAACAGGCTGCATTATTAACCACATATTTACTCCACCAATAGAAATGCGTACATTTATACGTAAATTATACGCAAATTAATTTAGTACTGGGTTTGTTTCTGTCTCGACTTCTATCCGTTTGTACGGCGCATGTGCTAACGCACACTTCCATCATTTTCACTCCCGAGATGGTAGCCAAACATACACATCATTGTTAAACATTGACATCTGATAGAAATTGTAGATCTGTAATGAGAATATTTTCATATTCATTCACTTGATTCATCGGATATACTTCTACACTGAACATAATTCTTATAAGAAATGTTCGCTTAGCCCTTTGCATGTCTCGTATCACGCGTTATACAGGATATATTTCCCTTGCATCATATATAATACACGTTCCCAGTTTTTTTCAACCACTGTAACATGGGATTTATGGAAAGAAAGTTTTATATTACTGAGTGTATGAGATAAAATGGCCTAACTAAAGATCTGAAAACAAGCATGGCCGTTTAAGATTAATTTATGAAAATGCTTTGGACAGGCAAAAGGTATGTCTTTGAACAAACTGAACAGGCTGAACAAAAAGCTGGATTGAAACGATCGAGCGCCATTACATCATGGCAAACGAAAGAGAAAAAGATAGACCGCATTATTAGATCACAGAAATGCAGAGATGTTGATACATTAGTACAGAGTGGTCAAAACGTCATTAGGCCATTTGAAAAGATAAAATCATTTTTTATTTATTAAATATTCATCTTTATTGTTATATAAACAATAAATATATTTCTTGAAAAACCTTTTCTACTATTTTTAAAAATTCCATCCTACAAATGGCAACCTTTTTCTTCTTGACACTGGTGAGTTCTTTCTTAAGAGAGTTTCATCAACATTTGTAATATTTCTTGGCTTATTCCTTCAATTTCTTCACAGATGTTGGCCTAAAATTGCTGGATGGTCTGAGGTTTGTTATGGTATACTTAGTCTTTCAAATATCCCCGCAAAAAAAGTCTGGAGCAGTTAAATCAGGTGAGCGTGTAGGCCAATTGATTTAGAGTCTTTTGAAATTATCCTCCTTCCAAAAATTTGCCTTAAGAGCTCCATAATCACGTGTACTGTACGGGTACTAGATTCATTCGCTGCCACCATACCTCTAGATTTTTCTCAACTTCAGGATGCATAAAGTGTTCCAGCATGTCCCGATAACTTTCTCCTGTCATGGTTAGCGAGCTTTCTGCTTCATCCCCAAAACATTAAGGACCAAGAATTTTTCCAGCACTTAACCTGTATCAGTCACAACCTCCACTGGTTCAAATCACCGGAATAAATTGAATATCGGTTGTTTAGTTGGTTGTTGTCTGACCCTGAAATGATGAATGTAACCTCTTTGGATTAGTACAACTGATTGTTGACTTTGTAGATAACATTCGAATATATTCACTTGTTGCTCTACTGTGACTTACTTCATCATTATTTTCCAAGGTTTGCATGTCAAAAATCTGAAAAAGAAAAGGAAAGACTGAAAAATTGTATTTCAGTTCCATGAACTAAAAGTCGGAGAGGTACGGAATAAACTATCTGCATCAATTTGCTATAAAAACAGGTAGTATTGGGTTGGCAAGAAAGTAATTTCGTTTTTCGCAAATAGAATTGAGATCTTTTTGGATGACTTTTGTCAATATGATATTTTTCCTTTTAACATTTGATAGCCGTTAAATTTAGTTTACTTTAGAAGCAAATTGCGTGTAATTTTGTTTACAATTGTTAGTTCAGTGTCAATTTTAACAAGAAGTGCAAAAATGAACGTTTTCGCCATATTTTGCTTTTTTTATTTCCGTAAAGGCAAGAAAGCTGCTGAGGCTCACAAAGAGATATGCGAAGTTTATGGTGTTGATGGCTTAACAGAACGTACATGTCAGAAACGGTTTTAAACATTCCGTTCTGGAGATTTTTCATTCAAAGACCACCAACGTTCTGGTCGACTTACTGAAGTTGATGAGGACCGAATCAAAGCCATAATTGGATCTGATTGTCATATAATTGTGCGAGAGATTGCAGAGAGGTTAAATGCATCACACAACTGAAAATCACTACAATAACATCAATCGAAAACGATTATAGTCCAAGCATAATGAACCAGCACAAATCACATCGAAAGCTGAATTGCATAAAAAAAGCCAGGCTGTCAATTTGGTGGCATTACTAAGGTGTTGTGCATTTTGAGCTGCTTCCAAGGAACCAAACCAATGCAGATGTTTACTGTTAACAACTAATGAAACTGGAGGAAGCAATCAAAGAAAAACGGCCAGAATTGGCAAATCGTAAAGGAACCGTGTTCCACCATGACAACGCTAGAACACACACATCTTTGCTAATTCGCGAAAAATTATAGGTACTTGGTTGGAAAGTGATGTCACGTTCTACATATAGCCCTGACCTTGCACCATCAGATTACCATCTATTTCGAAGTTTGCAAAATTCATTGAATGGTAAAACTTTCAATAATGATGATGACCTGAAATCGCACATGCTTCAATTTTTAGCTGATAAGGACCAGAAGTTCTATGAGCGTGGAATCATGAAGTTGCCAGAAAGCTAGCAAAAAAGTCATCGAACAGAAATGGAAAATATATAACTGATTCAAGTTCATTCTTTGTATGAGAAAAATGACTTTTATTTCTCACTAAAAATCCGAAATTACTTTCTTATAACCCAATAATTTTACCTTCTTCTTATTCTTAGAGCAAGTTTTGAAGAGTGCGGTTCGATTTTTCAAGTTATTTTTCAAAGCTATAATGGAAGTGACAAAGGTGCATATTCGGCATATTTTGCTTTATGAGTTCAATAAAGGCTACAACGCAACGGAAAGTGCGAGGACTATTAAGGCAGTATATGGGGTCGGTCAATAAACGTAAGCCAATATCAACGGTGGTTCCAAAAAGTCCGAGCCGGATACTACAGCCTAGAAGACGAGCCTCGTCCTGGAAGATCTGTAGAGCTCAACGAGGACGTCCTACAAACCCTGATGGAACAAAAGCCCATCGTAACAGTTGAGGAACTAGCAGAGAAGCTTGGATGTGTTCATCCAACCATTTATCGACACCGGGGTGCCATCGGAAAAGTCAGAGAATTGGGTCAATGGGTTCCTCACAAACTTTCTAATCGCGCGCAGAGAGTGAATGTGTGCTCTTCTTTCCTGTCGCGTCTCACGAATGAACCTTTTTTGGACCGAATGGTGACTGGTGATAAGAAATGAGTTCTCTATAAAAATGTCAAACGCCGAAGACAGTGGGTAGGGAAATGAGAAACATCAGCATCCCACGTA